>NC_045985.1:2476021-2598521 GCF_010909765.2 Amblyraja radiata | reverse complement strand
AATCTCCCGTCTCACACACTGGCGGACAGCCAACCAAAACCAACCAAGTAGCTGGCCAGGCTCGTTCCACCTTGTGTTGCGAAGAAGGAGTCACCATGTGTTGCAGGAACCGCTCATGTTCACATCTGCGTCTACTTGTGTCACAAACCAAAGGATCTTTGTCACAAACTGCCATAGCAGTTGCCCCGTCACTGCAGGTGAGTTGTCCACTTTCCCTCCGTGTGGGATGGAACTGTAGGTGTGGGTTCACACCGCAGATAGACACAAAATGCCGCAGTAACTCGGCGGGACAGGCAGCATCTCTGGAGAGAAGGAGAAAAATCTGAAGAAGGGTCTCGACTAGGAACGTCACCCATTCCTTCTCTCCAGAGATGCTGCCTGTCCTGCTGAGTTACTCCAGCATTTTGTGTCTATCTTCCCTGTTTTCTGTCCCCCCGGCCCCTAACGCCCCTCCTGCCACCCCGACCACCTCATCCCACCCCACCCCTCAACTCTCCCCACCCCTCCCCCTCATGCACCCCATCCGCCTTCCCATAAACCCCTCCCACCCTCATCCAACCTTCCCCATCAATCGCTCCCCCCCATCCACCCCTCCCCCGCTCAAATCCCCCCTCATCCACCCCTCTCCCCCTCATCCACGCCTCGTCCCCTCAACTCCCCCCCATCCACCCACTCCTCCCCTCATCCACCCCTGTCCCCCTCATCCACGCCTCCTCCCCTCAACTCCCCCCTCATCCCCCCCTCAACCACCACCTCCCCCTCTGAAACACCGCTTCCCCCCTCAGCGACCTCTCACCTCTCCACTTTGTATCTCTTGATGTTACCGTCATTACTTTCAACCTGAATCATGAGGCACTTTGTCAACTTTTAAACAGGAAGGCTTTTACAGACCATGTGCTTCTCTGGGTGAAAACTTTTTCCTCACCACAATCCTAAACAGCCGACCCCTTTATTCTTTTCTTTCAAAATCATTTGATTCGTTTTTTTCCAAAAGCAAAAATAAAACAAACAATGATATTAATACATAGGGATCAGGATTACATTAATAACAGGTATAACTTAAATATGAGTCCAGTGTCAAAATACACATTGAATATAGACCTCCCGGTCAATATAAGTTAAATCTTTAAAAGGAAACGTATATGTAGAAAAAAAAACAAAAGGTAAAAAGGAAAAAAAGAGAAAAAAGGAAGAAACAAAACCCCCTAAACTAGAAAACAAAGCAACAATCTGAGCTGAGAATGTCAACAATTGAAGTCCCTGTTTGTCATCAAGTCCGTTCCACCATATAGAGGTAAAAGAATTATTATAACGGTTGGAGAGGGGACAGTTTATATCGTATGAAAATGTTGAATAAAGCTTCCCCAAGCCCTATCAATTTTAACCAAGGGTTCAACAATGTCACTCCTGATATTTTCAAAATTTAAACATGATATCGTTTCAGAGTACCAATGGAGTGTGGTCGGAGGGTTAGAGTCTTTCCATTTAAATAAAATAGATCTTCTGGCAATTAATGCGGTAAAAGCAATCAGCCGATGGGCGGAGCGGGACAAATGAGTAGAATCTAACATTGGAAGCCCAAAAATTGCAGTAATAGGATGAGGTTGTAAATCAATACATAAAACTACAGAAATTGTATCAAAAATGTATTTCCAATATTTGTCCAAAAGTGGGCAGGACCAAAACATATGAGTCAGTGAGGCCACTTCAGAGTTACATCTGTCACAGGTAGGATTTATATCACCATAAACACGAGCTAACTTATCTTATGACATATGAGCTCTGTGAACCACCTTGAATTGTATCAGAGCATTTCTTGCACACATTGAGGAAGTATTAACTAATTGAAGAATCCTCTCCCATTTTTCTATAGGTAGAGAAATTTGGAGTCCTCGTTCCCAGTCATTCTTAATTTTATCAAATATATCTATTGGTAATTTCAAAATCAATTCATAAATAGTCGTTATTAATCCTTTCTGATAAGGGTTCAAATGTAAATTTTTTTCCAAGATTTTGGTTTCATGTGGTAGCGGAAAAAAGGGTAGAGTAGCCTTCAAAAAATGTCTAAATTGTAAATATCTAAAAAAGTGTGAATTAGTTAAATTATATTTATTGGAGAGTTGTTAGAAATACATCAAATAACCCTCCAAAAACAAATCATGAAAGGCTACTAATCCCTTCCTCTTCCATAACAGAAAGGCTTGATCAGTACTAGAAGGTTGGAAGAGAAAATTAGATATGATAGGACTCGATATATTCTTAAACTGTGTGACCCCTGGTTCTAGACTCCCCCAACATCAGGAACATGTTTCCTGCATCTAGCCTGTCACTGGATCTCTGTACACATACAACAATGAACCAACACCAGTGGCCTTCGTTACATCAGGCAGAGGCTTACATGACAGGCAGCAGGTGTTAAATCAAATCTGATTTAATATGTATAAAGTGCATGTTACAATGTCATCACAAGCTGCACAAAAACGTGCGTAAACATAGAAAATAGGTGCAGGAGTAGGCCATTCGGCCCTTCGAGCCTGCACCGCCATTCAATATGATCATGGCTGATCATCCAACTCAATATCCTGTACCTGCCTTCTCTCCATACCCCCTGATCCCTTTAGCCACAAGGGCCACATCTAACTCCCTCTTAAATATAGCCAATATGGCCTCAACTACCTTCTGTGGCAGAGAATTCCACAGATTCACCACTCTATGTGTGAAAAATGTTTTCCTCATGTAACAAACATTCATTGCATCAATAGTCAGACATTGTATAAATTACAGTTTCCCAAAGAGCAACAATAGTCAATGGGGATTTGGATAGATGTTGTAAACATAAACTTTGGCAAAGTTATTATTATTATTATTATTATTATTAGTTATTTATTTCGGACAGAATAAAAGAATATAAAGCAAATGTGAAACAGCATACAAAAAACAAAACACAAATATTTATAAAGTGTCATAAACAATATCTATAAATAAATTAAATCATATGTGTCCGAAAAGGAGCAGGAAGCAGCCAAAGCTTATTAATTACCACCCCTTATTGACAACAAGATCCTTATAGAACATGGAAAAGTGCAGCACAGGCTGTTGAAAAGTTTTCAAACCCAGTTGAATATTTTCTGTCAACCTTGTTGGTGGTTCATTATTATCTCACATTTTTGAAATTTTTTTTTTTTTAGTATGTTTAAAAGTGTGTTTTTAATGTTTCTTTGTGTGTTATGTGTGGGGGGCGGTGAGGGGGGGGTAAGGGGGAAACCGTTTCGGCCGCCTCTTCCATGGAGAGGCGACTTTTTCAGGCCGCCTCCCCCGTGGCCTAACAGCAAGGATCGGCGCCGACTTTCCCGGAGACGCGCCCGGAGCTTCAGCGGCGGGCACAGCGTGGACTCTCGGCGCGGAGCGGGTGAGACCTCGCTGGAGGGGAGCGCTCCGTTACGCTGGCCCGCGGCAGCCGGCAGCCGGCAGCCTGAAGCAGCGGTCTGCAGAACTCCAGCTGGTGCGGCGTCTACAGCCCGGGATTCCTCGTGGAGGACCCGGGGGAAGAAGCTTCCACCGCCGGCCCGCGGCCATCTTCTACCGCGGGTGCGGTATGGACTTAACATCACCCCAGGAGGGGAGCTTCGACCGCCGGCCCTGCAGACTGTGGTGCTTCCGGCTGCGGCACGGCAGGTACTTTAAAACTTTGACCACCGGCCTGCGGCCTACACCAGCCTGAAGCCGCGGTCTCTGGTTGGGAAGAGCCGATCCTGGACTCACCTTGACTTTGACTTTGTCCCTTACCATCTGGACGCCCGCAGCAACGGCTGTGGAGGGTGGTGGTCCCGACCACGGGGGAAAATGGAGGAGGACTGGCCAAGCTCTGTGCCTTCCACCACAGTGATGAATGCTGTGGTGGATGTTTGTGTAAAAATTTTATTGTGGTTGTGTTCTTTATTATTATACCGCTGCTGGCAACCCAAATACCACCGACCTTGGTTGTGTGGCAATTAAATTATATCAAATTATCAATTATACCACACTCCATTGGTACTCTGAAACGATATCATGTTTAAATTTTGAAAATATCAGGAGTGACATTGTTGAACCCTTGGTTAAAATTGATAGGGCATGGGGAAGATTTATTCAACATTTTCATACGATATAAACTGTCCCCTCTCCAACCGTTATAATAATTATTTTACCTCTATATGGTGGAACGGACTTGATGACAAACAGGGACTTCAATTGTTGACATTCTCAGCTCAGATTGTTGCTTTGTTTTCTAGTTTAGGGGGTTTTGTTTCTTCCTTTTTTCTCTTTTTTACCTTTTTACCTTTTGTTTTTTTTTCCTACATATAAGTTTTCTTTTAAAGATTTAACTATATTGACCGGGAGGTCTATATTCAATGTGTATTATGACACTGGACTCATATTTAAGTTATACCTGTTATTAATGTAATCCTGATCATTGTTTGTTTTATTTTTGTTTTTGGAAAAAAACTAATAAAATGATTTTGAAAGAAAAGAATAAAGGGGTCGGCTGTTTAGGATTGTGATGAGGAAAAACGTTTTCACCCAGAGAAGCACATGGTCTGTAAAAGCCTTCCGGTCACTGTTTATAGTTGACAAAGTGCCTCTTGATTCAGGATGAAAGTAATGACGGTAACATCAAGAGATACAAAGTGGAGAGGTGAGAGGTCGCTGAGGGGGGAAGCGGTGTTTCAGAGGGGGAGGTGGTGGTTGAGGGGGGGAGGTGGTGGTTGAGGGATGGATGAGGGGGGAGTTGAGGGGAGGAGGCGTGGATGAGGGGGAGAGGGGTGGATGAGGGGAGGAGTGGGTGGATGAGGGGGGAGTTGAGGGGAGGGGGCGTGGATGAGGGGGAGTTTTTTTAAATTTTTATTATTATTTATTTATTTATTCCGAACAAGTAAAGACATTAAAGACATTAATATTAACAAAATCGAAATTATCAAACAATTGGACATTACAATCAATATTTACAAAGCAATGAGAAGAACAAAATCAAAGTTCCAATGTCCAACTCTGTGTCTGTACAAGCTCGAAAAGGAGTGAGAAGAAGAATAACTTATTAAATCTCACCCCTTTTCCCCAACACTTCTACCATATTTAAAAATCAATTCATTACTAATAATAATACTACCCTAGGCAATTTCCCATAATACCTACAGACATATATATACATACAACTATTATGCACATACAAACTTCATATCTGAAGTACCCAAACATAAGTAAACAATAGTAAAGCAATAGATAAACATTAACCCCCACTTGTCAACCATCCCCTCAATCCCTGTACCCCTTGAAAATTATTTTTTTATATATCATTTTAAAATGATTCATGTTTGTGCATTGCTTCAATTCCCCGTTCAATTTATTCCACACTCCTACTCCACAAACCGAAATACAAAACGTTTTTCTAGTCGTACGGACTTTTTGTTTCTTAAAGTTAAATATTCCTCTTAAATTGTAACCCCCCACACGCTCGTTAAATAATTTTTGAATGTTTCCAGGTAAATTTTTATTTTTGGCCCTAAACATTATCTGAGCTGTTTTGAATGTAACCAAATCTTCTAATTTTAATAATTTTGACTCTAAAAATAATGGATTCGTATGACCCAGATACTTAGCATTATGGATAATACGAATTGCTCTTTTTTGCATCATGGTTAATGAATGTATCGAATTTTTATAATTATTGCCCCAGACTTCTGCACAATAATTTAAGTAGGGTAAAATTAATGAGCAATAAAGAATACGGAGTGATTTGTAATCCAGAGCTTGCTTGGCTTTGTATAATACAGAGATACTTCTTGACAATTTTAATTTTACATGTTTAATATGTGATTTTCAGCTTATTTTATCGTCAATTATAACCCCAAGAAATTTATTTTCATGCACTCTTTCAACTTCCACCCCATTTATCTTTATACTTATTAGTGTATTTATTCTACAATTACCAAATAACATTATTTTAGTTTTACTCAGATTTAATGAAATTTTATTCCTATCAAACCATATTTTCAATTTACCCATTTCTTTTATTATTTTATCCAATAGCTGTTTTAAATTTTCCCCAGAACAAAAAATATTTGTATCATCTGCAAACAAAACCAGCCTCAAGACATTGGACACATTACAAATATAATTTATGTACATGATAAATAATTTTGGGCCCAGCACTGACCCCTGTGGTACACCACACACAATGTCCAAGCATGTAGAATTATGACTACCCAGATTTACAAACTGTTGCCTGTTACTTAAGTAGCTTTTAATCCAGTCCAGTACTATTCCTCTAATTCCATACCTCTCCAATTTTTTTAATATAATATCATGATTAATTGTATCAAATGCTTTTTTTATGCCAATGAATATCCCAGCTGCATATAATTTATTATCAATGGCGTTTGTGATGTCTTCAGTTAATTCTAGTATTGCAAGTGATGTTGATCTATTTGTTCTGAATCCATATTGACTTTCGTTGAGGGGGGAGTTGAGTGGAGGGGGCGTGGTTGAGCAGGGGAGGGGTGGATGAGGGGGGGAGGAGTGGATGAGGGGGGGGCGATTGATGGGGAAGGTTGGATGAGGGGTTGATGAGGGGGGAGGGGTGGATGAGGGGGAGGGGTGGGGAGAGTTGAGGGGTGGGGTGGGGTGAGGTGGTCGGGGCGGCAGGAGGGGCGTTAGGGGCCGGGGGGACAGAAAACGGAAGATAGACACAAAATGCTGGAGTAACTCAGCAGGACAGGCAGCATCTCTGGAGAGAAGGAATGGGTGACGTTCCTAGTCGAGACCCTTCTTCAGATTTTTCTCCTCTCCAGAGATGCTGCCTCTCCCGCCGAGTTACTGCGGCATTTTGTGTCTATCTGCGGTGTGAACCCACACCTACATTTCCATCCCACACGGAGGGAAAGTGGACAACTCACCTGCAGTGACGGGGCAACTGCTGTGGCAGTTTGTGACAAAGTTCCTTTGGTTTGTGACACAACTAGACGCAGATGTGAACATGAGCGGTTCCTGCAACACATGGTGACTCCTTCTTTGCAACACAAGGTGGAACGAGCCTGGCCAGCTACTTGGTTGGTTTTGGTTGGCTGTACGCCAGTGTGTGAGACGGGAGATTCACACACAGGCGGAGAAGGAGAAGATTCAAGAAGGATGAGAGGCAATCTTATTGAAACATAAAAGATTATTAAGGGATTGGACACGCTAGAGGCAGGAATCATGTTCCCGATGTTGGGGGAGTCCAGAACCAGGGGTCACTGTTTAAGAATAAGGGGTCGGCCCTTTGGAACAGAGATGAGGAAACACTTTTTCTCACAGAGAGTTGTGAATCTGTGGAATTCTCTGCCTCAGAGGGCGGTGGAGGCCAGTTCTCTGGATACTTTCAGGAGATAGCTAGATAGAGCTCTTACAAATAGTGGAGTCAGGGGATATGGGGAGAAGGCTGGAACGGGGTACTGATTGTGGATGATCACAGTGAATGGCGGTGCTGGCTGTAAGGGCCGAATGGTCTCCTGCACCCATTGTCTATGGTCTAATAGGTTTAAGGTGAGGGTGGAATTATTTAATAGGAATCGGAGCAGGTAACGTCTTCATGCAAAGGGTGGTGGGTGTATGGAACGAGTTGCCAGAGGAGGTAGATGAGGCCGATACTATTGCAACGTTTAGGAAACTGTTGGACAGGTACGTGGATAGGACAGGTTTAGAGGGATATGGACCAAATGCAGGCAGGTGGGACTAGTGTAGCTGGGACATGTTGGCCGGTGTGGGCAAGTTGGGCCGAAGGGCCTGTTTCCACACTGTATCTATCACTCTATGACTAGAGTGTGGATTTTGTACAATGGCCCCTCTTGTTTACAGGATCAGTAGACTGTTTATGTACACTTGCTGACCTGGGGTACGGTAATACTCTGCTGGACTGTTTGTAATCAAACATATAATTTCAGTTTGTAGCATTTCACACCTGTGACAATAAAAGTGCCAATGAGATTCCGACAACTGCGTGCGTGTTCAATTTGTAAACTGAACAAAAACAGGAGGGGGACCAGGAGGGGAGGTGAGGTGAGGTGAGGGAAAGGGGGGGGGGGGGCTGTCGGTCTGCTCCTGGGCCAGGCAGCGGGCAGTCTATGGCCACACCGGGGTCGGCTGCCTGCCCCTTGTCCGGGCCCACGTCCGTGTCCGTGTAGAGGGAACACACACGCGGTGACCACGGGGACTCTGGAGGCCGTACGTGAACGCTGGTCACTACGGGAGGTTGAGTGTCTTGTTGATAAAGTTGGCGTTATATTAATTTGTTGATCATTTGTTTGTACGTAGGCAGCCTTTGATTGTGTTAATACTCTATGTTTAATTTTATTTTTTGTATAAAAGTAATTGTATAATATAAAATAAAACCTCGGGGAGGAGACACAGAAACAAAGGTGCATGAGGAAGCCATTCGGCCCTTCGAGCCAGCACCGACATTGAATGTGATCATGACTGATCATCCCCAATCAGTACCCCGTTCCTGCCTTCTCCCCATATCACCCGACTCCACTATCTTTAAGAGCTCTATCTAGCTCTCTCTTGAAAGCATCTCAGTCCCAAATGGCCGCACCCTTATTCTTAACCTAATTCTATTTTTGTAAACCAGCGCTCGCTGTCCTAACACGGAACCGGCAGGGTGAAGCAAAGATCCTATAGCAAGCAAGATAGTGCACTCCTGCTAAAACCAATGGGCTGATGTGTAGTGTGCATCAAGACGCAACGGAGCGGAACGTCAGCCTTTTCGTCGGCCCTTTCATTAACCCGACCCGACTTTGTATAAAAGTAATTGTGAATCTGAAGAAGGGTTTCGGCCCGAAACGTCGCCTATTTCCTTCGCTCCATAGATGCTGCTGCACCCGCTGAGTTTCTCCAGCATTTTTTTGTGTATCTCCGACTTTGTATATCCTTGGTACACACAAAACTGCTGGAGAAACTCAGCAGGTGCAGCAGCATCTATGGAGCGAAGGAAATAGGCAACGTTTCGGGCCGAAACCCTTCTTCTGACCCCTCCCCCTCCAGTCCCACTCAGTTGTATATCCCTCTCGCAGTTGTAATCAACATAGAAACATAGAAAATAGGTGCAGGAGTAGGCCATTCGGCCCTTCGAGCCTGCACCGCCATTCAACATGATCATGGCTGATCATCCAACTCAGTATCCTGCACCTGCCTTCTCTCCATACCCCCTGTTCCCTTTAGCCACAAGGGCCACATCTAACTCCCTCTTAAATATAGCCAATGAACTGGCCTCAACTACCTTCTGCGGGAGAGAATTGCACAGATTCACCATTCTCTGTGTAAAAAATGTTTTCCTCATCTCGGTCCTAAAAGATTTCCCCTTTATCCTTAAACTGTGACCCCTTGTTCTGGACTTTCCCAACATCGGGAACAATCTTCCTGCATCTAGCCTGTCCAACCCCTTAAGAATTTTGTACGTTTCTATAAGGTCCCCCCTCAATCTTCTAAATTCTAGCGAGTACAAACCGAGTCTATCCAGTCTTTCTTCAGTTGCAGGGGAACAGTTTGTGTGTGTGATATAGTGTCAGATTCATGATTCATAATTCTGTTATTTTTTTGTTAATGGTTAATATGTTAATAAATTATAATTCTGTTAACTTTCGTTTTTAATGTTTTGGATTCAAATCCCTTTGATTGGGATCGGACTGTGCAAGGGTGGAGGGGGCACTGAGGGCAAAGAGGCTGTGCCCACACGGCAATGTTAAAGGGGAGACCTTTCCAATCCACGCTTCCCTCTTTCTGTGCCTTTTCAAAATTGGTTATTTATATTGCAGTGGGGGCGGGATGTAGTGGGGGCGGGGCTAATAATGGACAGGCGGCGATTGGACAAGAGAGACGTCGGTCAGCAGGCAGTGGGGGCGGGACATGATGTTTCAGCGCGGTGATTGGGTGATGGAGGTGTCGGTCAGAGGCGGGGGGCGGGACTGAGGGTGGAGCTTCTGTTCCACCGTCACCTTGTGTTGCAGGAACCAAAGATGAAAGAGCTGAACAAAGCTCTATAATCTGCTCTCTAATCTTTTTCAATTCAATTCAATTCAACTTTAATGTCATTGCACAGATACAAGTATGGGTACAACGAAATGCAGTTTAGCGTCAGTCCGTAGTAATAGTGCAATATAGAAATAAAAATACAGAATAAGCAAACAATGTGGATGGAGAGACTGGAGAAATCTATCGGCGGGACTCCGAGTTCAGCAATGTGATAGTGTTGTTGTAGAAGCTGTTCCTCATCCTACTAGTACGAGACCTGAGGCTCCTGTACCGCCTCCCTGATGGGAGGAGGGCAAACAGTCCATGGTTGGGGTGGGAGGGGTCTTTGATGATCTTCCCGGCCTGTCTCAGACACCGTTTTCGGTGGAGGACATCCATGGCAGGGAGCGGGGCACCGATGATGTACTGAGCGGTTTTCACCACCCGTTGTAGTGCCTTCCTGTCCGCTGCGGTGCAGCTGCTGTACCATACCGTGAAGCAGGTGGTCAGGATGCTTTAGATGGTACAGCGGTAAAAGTTGGTCAGGATCTGGGGGGACAGGTGAGCTTTCTTGAGCCTCCTCAGGAAGTAAAGGCGCCGCTTTGGCAGGAACCGCCCGAGTTACAACCTGAACGTGTTACAAATGTCTATCCTCCTTGTTTCCCCTCCCGGCCGCTGATGCCCCTCCTACCGCCCCGACCACCTCACCCCACCCCCCCCCATGTCCACCCACCCTCCCCACACCCCACCCCCATCCCGACCCCCCACCATTCACCGCAGACCCCACCACCCCTCAGTCCCACGCCCTGAACCCCAGTCCCCACTAGTCCCCACCCCCTCCAACCCCCAGTCCGTACCCGCTACTCACTCCACCCTGGGGTGTTACCCACCCAACCCTCCAAGTCAAGTCAAGTTTATTCCTCACATACACATACGAGATGCGCAGTGAAATGAAAGTGGCAAATGCTCGCGGACTTTGTGCAAAAAGACAAACAAACAAACTACCAAACAAACTATAAACACAATCATAAACACACACATATTCTTTTACATATTAAATATTGGAAGGAAAAACGTTCAGTAAAGTTAGATAGTGAGTGAGATAGGAGTTTACAGTCCGAATGGTCTCTGGGAAGAAACTCCTTCTCAACCTCTCCGTTCTCATCGCATGGCAACGGAGGCGTTTGTCGGACCGTAGCAGCTGGAACAGTCCGTTGCTGGGGTGGAAGGGGTCTCCCCCTCCAGTCCCACGCAGTTGGGGAGGGTTGGTGACCGGGCAACTTTACTTCTAGGTCCCTACCTGGTCGGTGAGGCAGCTTTTTCTCCGGGCTGCCCCGTCGACCCGTCCTCGTGGCCTACCAGCGGGCGTGGAGCGCCGTTTCCTGGCGGGGACCGCCCAGCACCTCGGCTTCGGTGGCGGCACAGCGCTGGAGCGCCATCGCGGCGCCTTTCAGACATCTCAAGGACACCTTACATAGATTAACAGGAATATAAACATATAATCAGAGTAAAATAAATAATAAAGACATCACAGAGACACAAACTAAAAACAGAATTCAGTCCAAAAACAAAAAATCAAAAACACAATGTGAAGAGAGAGCAGCGGCAGCTAAAGCGCGCCAGCGTCCACTCTCCCTTCCGACAGCCATCTTGGACACAGACTAACAGGATTACATAGAGACAGAAAATCATCCCCCCACAATGGACACCACTGTGGGGGAAGGCACAAAGTCCAGTCCCCATCCCCAAGTTCACCCAAAGTCAGGCCTATTGAGGCCACCGCAGTTGCCTCTACAGAGGCCCGATGTTCCTGGCCGTTCTCACCGGGTGCTGTTGCCCCCACGTCGGGAGAGTCCACTCAGCGGCTGGGCCACCTGGAACCAAGATGGCTCCTCCTCTAGATGTTGTGATAGTCCCTATCTCAACTACTCCTACCCCCGGCCCCCGAGTCACCCATCCCTCCCGACCTCAACCACCCGTTCCCCCCCCCCTCAACCTCCCCTCCTCCCGCGACCCCCCTTCCCCTCCGTCCTCCCTCGACACTTCCTTTGGTCCCCCCCCTCTTCCTCCCCCCCTCCTCACCCTCCCCACTCTCCTCCCCCTCTCCTCTCCATCCCCCTCTCCTCTCCACCCCCTCTCCTCACCCTCCCCTCTCCACTCTCCTCACCCTACCCTCTCCTCTCCACCCCCCTCTCTTCTCCTCCCCCGCTCTCCTCTCCACCCCCCTCTCCTCTCCATAGAAACATAGAAACATAGAAATTAGGTGCAGGAGTAGGCCATTCGGCCCTTCGAGCCTGCACCGCCATTCAATATGATCATGGCTGATCATCCAACTCAGTATCCCGTACCTGCCTTCTCTCCATACCCTCTGATCCCCTTAGCCACAAGGGCCACATCTAACTCCCTCTTAAATATAGCCAATGAACTGGCCTCGACTACCCTCTGTGGTAGGGAGTTCCAGAGATTCACCACTCTCTGTGTGAAAAAAGTTCTTCTAATCTCGGTTTTAAAGGATTTCCCCCTTATCCTTAAGCTGTGACCCCTTGTCCTGGACTTCCCCAACATCGGGAGCAATCTTCCTGCATCTAGCCTGTCCCCTTAAGAATTTTGTAAGTTTCTATAAGATCCCCTCTCAATCTCCTAAATTCTAGAGAGTATAAACCAAGTCTATCCAGTCTTTCTTCATAAGACAGTCCTGACATCCCAGGAATCAGTCTGGTGAACCTTCTCTGCACTCCCTCTATGGCAATAATGTCCTTCCTCCACTCCCCTCTCCACTCTCCTCTACTCTCCACTCTCATCTCCACCCCCCTCTCCTCTCTCCTCACCTCTCCACCCCCCTCTCCGCCTCCATCTGTTGTTCACTGTTTCTAACCGCTGTTGTTCACTCAGTCCGACACCTCCCTCTTTGTCCCACAGCCTGGAGTTGGTGCACATTAAGGGGCAGGAGATGCTTCTACTGCTTCTTCTGCTTTTTCTTCTTTGGAGTTTTACGGCAGCCGGCATCCGAAATGTTGCATTGCTGCCACCTTCTGGCTTCACTCCACATTACTCATGTCTTTATATTAGATCCTTTTTATAAGGCCAGAGGCCCTCAAGAAATCAAACAACAACTTTATTCCTTTTCCTTTCCCTCCACACTCTAGAATGTTCTTTACTGATATTCCTGTAAATCCAATTTTCCTCATTTCAATGATCATAAATCTTCTTTCTGTCTCATATCTCCTACATGTAACTAGGGCATGCTGAACTGTTTCTGGTTGATGGCATTCCTCACACAGCCCAGTAGGGTGTTTTCCCAATATTTTTAATGTGCTGTTCAGGTGAGTGTGTCCTATCCTCAATCTTGTTAATACTACCTGTTCCCTCCTGCTCCCCCCTCTTCTTGCTGTAATGCCCACTCTGTTTTGTAGCGAATAGAGGTGTCTCCCCTTTGTCTCCTGTTCCCAGTATTGTTGCCATTCCTGATTTATTTTCTTCCACACAATGTGTTTTCCTTCAGATTTGGATAGTTGTAAGTTTACCTCTATATTTCTTTTTTTTACAGCCTCCTTTGCTAATTTATCCACCTTTTCATTCCCTAGAACACCAATGTGTGCTGGGACCCACAACAAAGTCACGTCACTGCCCCTCCTTGTCACTTGGCTTAATAGTAGCAGGATTTCATAAACTAAGTCAGGCCGCCTATGGGATGCACCAGACCCAATACTCTGGATTGCAGATAATGAGTCGCTACATATTAATACTTTACATGGTTGCACCTGTTCCATCCACCGAACTGCCATCAAAATAGCGTACAGTTCCACTGTATATACTGTCAAATAGTTATTTGTTCTTTTGTAAAGCTCAACATTCATCCCCTGGACTACCACAGCAGCCCCTGTTGTTTCTGCTACTGGGTCCTTTGATCCATCTGTGAAAATTAAGAGGTGTTCCCTGTATCTATTATCTATATGGTTATGATATTCTGTCTTTAGGTCTGAAATTTTGTTCCTCCTTTTTGCCTCCCATATCTCCAGATCAACTTTTGGGATGTTCAGTAACCATATTGGCACAGATGGCCACAATACTGCAGGGCAGAACTCTTTGTCCTCTACTCCCATGTCCCTTGCCACAACTCCGCCAACCCAGCCGAAGCTTCCAGACTGAGCTACCCCTCTCTCCCAGCAATCCTGTACTACCTGTTTTGTTGGGTGGTTCTCTCCATGACCCTTAAGGCTTAGCCAGTAATTAGCCATTAGTTGTCTGCGGCGCAGTCTCAACGGCATCTCCCCAGTTTCCACCTGTAGTGCACATACAGATGACGTCCGCACACCTCCTATACAGATTCTTAGAGCTTCCGCTTGGACTTTGTCCAACTCGGACAACACTGACTTAGATGCTGACCCATAAGCTATACTGCCATACTCTAGTCTGGATCTGATCAGTGATACATAAATACGTTTAAGAGATAATACATCTGCTCCCCACTCTAAACCTGCCAAGCATCTCATTATATTGATGGCTTTTTTGCATTTTTCAATTATTTTTGTAATGTGGACCCTCCATGTTAATCTGGAGTCAAAATGAACCCCCAGGAAACGGAAATCTTTTACTCTTTCCAAATTGTTGCCGTATAGTTTTAACTGGACATCCTCTTTAATTTTATTTCCTTGTGAAAACCATTGTCTTTGTCTTCTCTATAGAGAATTTAAAACCCCATTTCCCTCCCCACTCTTCCACTTGGGCTATCCCTTGCTGTACTTTTTCCACGATAAAATCTATATTCCTCCCCCTTCTCCATAGGCTGCCATCATCTGCAAAGAGCGATCGCCCCATCTCTGGTTGAATGTTTGCAAATATATCATTGATCATGATTGAGAATAGGATCGGGCTTATCGCACTTCCCTGGGGAGTTCCATTCTCGACTACACATTTACTAGAGATGTCTGACCCTATTTTAACTTGGATACTTCTACCGTTGAGAAAATCCATTATCCAGTTAAAAATATTTCCTCCTACTCCCATTAAATGCAGCTTTATTAGAAGACCTTCTCTCCACAACATATCGTAAGCCTTCTCTACATCAAAAAATACGGTAACTACAGATTCTTTTTTGACTTGTGCTTTCCTTATATCATCTTCCAAGCACAGAACTGGATCATTAGTACCTCTCCCTTTTCTAAAGCCACTCTGATAATTAGCCACTATACCTTTTTCTTCCATTAGATGCATTAATCTTTCATTTACCATTCTTTCCATCAGTTTACACATGTGTGCTGTTAAAGCTATAGGTCTATAATTTACTGGATTACTTGCATCTTTCCCTGGTTTCCTAATAGGCACAATGATTGCTTCCTTCCAGCTCTCCGGTATTTGCCCTTCTTCCCACACCTTGTTATATAGTGCAAGTATCTTTTGGAGTCCCTCCTCACTTAGATGCTTTATCATTATGTAAAAAATATCATCCTTCCCTGGGGCTGAGTTCTTACAGTTGGCCAGAGCTCTCTTTAGCTCCCCCAAATTAAATGGAATATTGCACTTGTCCTCTGTGATACCTTTCCTTTGTAAGGCCTCAACATTTTCCTCTCTTGTTCTTTCCCTACCACTTCTTCCTTCATCTGACAAGTTGCGGGAGCTGTGAACCCTATTGAAAGTGTTAACCATTAGTTCTGCTTTGTCTTTATTTGAGACTACAGTTTGATCTCCATTTGTTAAGATAGGATAACTCCACTCCCTTTTATCACCTTCCATTTTTTTAATCATCCCCCATATCTCCCCTACCTGTGTTGTGCTTCCAATTGAATCACAATACTTCCTCCAATATGCTCTTTTTGTTTGTCTTATAGTCCTCCTTACAATTGCCTGAGCCTGTTTGTAATTAATCATGTGTTGGTAGTTATGAGTTCTTTTTAATAATCTGAATGCTCTGTTTCTATTCACCACCACCTCTTTACACTTATTGTCCCACCACGGCACAGCTTTCCTTTTTGATCTTCCTTTACTTTTAGGTATGAAAACTAATGCTGCTCTTTTGATACCTTCTGACAATTTATTCTCAAAGTTTTCTATATCTGTCTCTTCTTGTATCGGTTTTACATATTTATCACTTTCCTCCTTAAATTTCTCCCAATTAGCCTTTCCAAACACCCATCGTCCACTTCTGTTTTCTTTACTCATAATTAAAGTAACATTTATTTTGCATAGCACAGGATGATGATCACTTCCTATGGTACCCTTTTCATAAACCTCCCAGTCACATTTAGCAGCAATCCTACTAGAAACAAGTGTAAGGTCCAACACAGACTCCTTCCCTGTCCTAAAATCTACCCTGGTCTTCTTTCCATCATTTAGACACACTAGATTACCATCATTTAATAATTCCTCAATTACCTGTCGATTATTATCTGACTTTCCACTGCACCATAATGTATTATGTGCGTTAAAGTCCCCACACCAAATAACATTAGATTTGCTCTGGCCTTCTACTTCCTGTAACTTATTGACCTCTAATCGCTTACATGGATTATAGTAATTTATTACCACTATTTTCCTCCTCTCAGACCATACTTCTATTACCACATATTCCAATCGAAGGGAATGGGGCAAAGAGGAGGAGTTCAGTCCTGGGCTAGATCAGCCATGACCACATTGTGGGGATTAACATTGAAATCTAGAACGTGGCACACACACACATCAGATTGATCATCTATATCCGGTTCCCATCAGCAGTGGGTGGTCACCTTGGGGGAATTTGCTCTGTTTGTTTTGTCCACCTTGTTTCACCATAGAATGACATCACATTCTACATCATAGACAGGCCATTCGGCCCATCCTACCTAGTCATGTTTTCTGCTCTACTCATCATCCCTCCCATCTACTCTCCACACCCGGTAACAATACCCCAAATTCCAGGAGCCCTAATGTCTTTATCCCGCCTGCACTTACATTTATCTCTGCTGTTGGCTTCAGTCCCTCCAATGCAAGTGAGGTCCATGTTCTCATGACTGCATTCCTTTCGGTATTTGTTGAATAACATGTTACATTTCAGCTTTGATTTTTGGTCTCCCCACAAGTAGAGATATTATTTCACCCCCACCCATTTAAATCCACTGATAATCTTAAATCCTATCTCATAATTCCTGACATGTTCTCCAGATAAAATCCCACGACCTGCCCAGTCTTTGCATGGAGTTCTGTGTAAGAAGGAACTGCAGATGCTGGTTTAAACCAAAGATAGACACAAAAAGCTGGAGTAACTCAGCGGGACAGGCAGCATCTCTGGAGACAAAGAATGGGTGACATTTCGGGTCGAGATCCGAAGTCTGAAGAAGGGTCTTGACCCAAAACGTCACCCCTTCCTTCTCTCAAGAGATGCTGCCTGTCCCGCTGAGTTACTCCAGCTTTTTGTGTCTATCTTTGCAATGAGTTCCATCCTCTGAGTTATGGCGTCATTCTCATGAACATTCCACGTGCTTTCCCCCATCGTTCTACATCTCTGCGGCAATATCCGCTTTCTGGCTGCATGACAGTGGTGATAAGAGTTCGGAAATGGGAATTATCAGAATGTTGTAGGAATTTGGTGAAATTCCCGCTGTCGGGATGAGGACGGTCCATCTCAGTCAATTGAGATTTGTGTTTTATTTCTTTCAGGAGGAAGCTGGTCGCAAGCAAAGGTAGGACATACTCTTGATGGAAACATTGTAAGTTTTTGTTGAACAGCCCAATATATTTCTAATGTTCAGTTTATAACCAGCTGTTAAATATTTGCAGGGTTCGTGATGAAGCCAAACCACTGTCAGCGGTAGATAACTTGCTGATTGAAAAATTTGAAAATCCTTTTTTGTACAACACGGTATTGGCAGAAACACCTGATGCCATCAAGCAAGGTAAAGCTTATACCTTTTCCATTGTTCTTGTTTCTGACATCTTTAAGTTGTGCGTAGATGCAAACATTAATGGTATTTTGGACTGAAGGGAAATTGAAGATTTGATCTTCCACCAAACACAGCTACATAAAAGCATCACAGACAGAGTGTGATGTTGCACAGAAACAGGCTCTTTGACTCAACATGACCCTGCGAACCAAGTTGCCCAACCAAGCTAGACCCACTTGCCCGAGTCTGACACATATTCTTCCAAGTCTTTCTTATTCACGTCTCTACCCAACTGTCTGTAAAATGTCGTCATTGTCGCTGCCTTGTCCACTTCCTCTGTCAGTTCGTTCCATACATACACTACGCATTGACTGAAAAAACTGAACCATTTTACTGTTTCCACTCTCACCTTACACTGATGTACTCTGAGTTTAGACTCTCCTACCTTGTGTAAAATACTGTGGCTATTCACCTTATCTGTGCACCTTATATAGATCTCATACAAGGCCTATAAAAGCATTCTGATGGGCTCCAAAGACAAATGTCCCTGCCTGCCCAAGTCTCCTTATAACCCAGCCCTAATGACCTGATGAAATTATTTTAAATCCTTTACCACCCTCTCCAATATACAAACAACCTCATTGTGTCAAACACTGTATTTAATATCCTGACCTATAAAGCATGAGTGACAAACACTTTCTTCACCACCCTGCCTGTCATTGTTGCATCTTCCATGACACTGTGTACCTGCAGCCCGAGATCTCTCAGTACTATAAAGTTCCCCGTTTACTGTGTATGTCCTGCCCTGGTTTGTCTCAGCAAAGTGCATCACCTCACCTTCACATGAATAAATCCCACCTGCCGTTCCTGAGCCCAGTGGCCCAGTTCACAGGGATCCCATTTACTCTCAGATAACTTTCTTCACTCTCCACAATGTCACCAATTTTAGTTCCATCTGCAAACTGACTAACCGTGCAACCTACATACACACCCAATCATGTATATAAATAAGGAACAACAGTGGTCTCTGTCTCCAGTCTGAAAAACGACCCTCTACCAACATCCTCTGTCTGTGACCTTCAGGTAAATGTTGTATTCCATCGGCTAGTTCACCCCGGATTCAATGAGATCCAATCTTCCAGAGCGGCCTCTCATGCGGTGTGTAGAAGTTGCATCTCTCAGAGGGCAGTGAATATCTGGGATGTTGTGCCCAAGATGGTGGTGAAAAGCTGAGTTATTGGATATGTGCAACTTGGCTACAAATACATATTTGATAGATGGAAAAATTAAGATTATGGGGAACTCACACAGAAGAGGAATTGGTGCCAGCTTAGATCAGCCATGATCACATTGAATGGAGGGGCAAGCCTGAGGAGCGGATCCTAATCCTGCTCCTGTTTTCTTGTGTTCCTATGCTCCTGTGTACCGATAAATTGACAGACTTGACACAGAGGAAATGTAGCAAAGATTAACAAACTTGTTCTTGGGACAATGAGTTTGCTGTGCGGGGTGAGAGTGAGTAGACTAGGCCTGTGTACTCGAGAGTTTGTTTGTATTGGAGGAGATCTCAGTGAAACACAAGTTCTTACAGGGCTCAGTGGGCTGGATGCAGGGAGGATGTTTCCCCTGTCTGAGGGGTCTGGAGAACAGGCACCATCTCAGAATGTGGGCTGCACCATGTAGGACAGAGATAAGGAGACATTACTGCACACAGACCGGGGAACCTTTGGAATTCCCTCGACCGGTGGCTGTGGAGACTCAGTCATTCAGTGCTCTTGGAGCTGAGAGCCATGGTTGTACATTACGGTATCAGGCCCTTCAGCCCATCGTGTCCATGGCCACCTTTTCCCAGCTATACTAATCGATTTGCCCACATTACATCGGTATCCTTCTACACCTCATGTATTTAAGTGCCTCTAATATAGTGATTGTATCTCACTTCATCACCTCCTCTGTTGCATGTTCCAGATATCACCCACTCTCAGTGTAAAGAGAACTTACCTCAGATCCACTTTAAAATTCCCTGCTCTCATGATAAACCTGCACTCTCTTGATCTGATATCCCTGAACGCGAATACGATTTTGATAATCTACCCGATATCCTGCTGCAGACTTTGAGAACCTTCCCTGCTATCCACAATGTCTGAGTCCTCCACAGACATAGTAATCACACCTCCTGCATTCACATCCAAGCCATGAACATATAACATAAACAGCAAGGGTTGCAGCACCGATCTCTGCTGCATTCCACCAGTCACAGACCTCCAAGCAGAAAAATCATCCTTCTACCGCTACCTTCTACCTCCAACCACCAAGCCAATTGTGGATCCATTTCACCAGCTCGCCTTCGGTCCCACCTGCCTTCACTTTCTGGACCAGCCTTACATGTGAAACATTATCAAGTCCCTCAGTGAAGTTCATATATTGGTTCACAATGAGATCAGTGTGTTCTTAGTTGTACATACCCATCAAACCCACCCGTGAATCCCCTCTCTTTCAGCGACCCTACAACCACAAGTCCCCACACATTCTGTCCAACACCCGATCATTCAACCTCTGCTTCCTGCCATGGCCCAAGCCTCCCCTCCCTCTCTCTCACCCTCCACTCAAAGTAACAGGGGCAGGCCATCTGGCCCCTCATGTCTCCCCCCATTCACTATGATCATGGCGACTCCACCCCACACCTCTACCTCCTTTTTAACAACCTCAAATTACCATTGGGGGTCCTTGTTCATCAGCCAATGAAAGTAAGCATGCAGGTACAGCAGGCAGTGAAGAAAGCGAATGGCATGTTGGCCTTTATAACACGAGGAGTTGAGTATAGGAGCAAAGAGCTCCTTCTGCAGTTATATAGGGCCTTAGTGAGACTGCACTTGGAGTATTGTGTGCAGTTTTGGTCCCCTAATTTCAGGAAGGACATTCTTGCTATTGATGGAGTGCAGCGTAGGTTCACCAGGTTAATTCCCGGGATGGCGGGACTGTCATATGCTGAGAGATTGGAGTGGCTGGGCTTGTACATTCTGGAGTTTAGAAGGATGAGAGGGATGTTATTGAAACATATAAGATTATTAAGGTTTGTACACACTAGAGGCAGGAAACGTGTTCCCGATGTTGGGGGAGTCCAGAACCAGGGGCCAGTTTAAGAATAAGGGGTAAGCCATTTAGAGCGGAGACGAGGAAACACTTTTTCTCACCGAGAGTTGTGAGTCTGTGGAATTCTCTGCCTCAGAGGGCGGTGGAGGCAGGTTCTCTGGATGCTTTCAAGAGAGAGCTAGATAGGGCTCTTAAAAATAGCGGAGTCAGGGGATATGGGGAGAAGGCAGGAACGGGGTACTGATTGGGGATGATCAGCCATGGCCACATTAAATGGCGGTGCTGGCTCGAAGGGCCGAATGGCCTACTCCTGTACCTATTGTCTATTGTCACTCGTTCTCCCCGTCCACCCTCCCCGCCTCACGGATCCACCTCTTCATCCCTGGATAAAAATACCGGGAGTGTGACGTCTGTTGTCCATCCGATGTTGTTGTGGGTGAAACCCTGGGCAAGGTTTCAGTTGTCCGCCCGCCTGTGCCCGAGTCTCCCCCCGACCCCCGGGGACTCTCTGATTCTCTGCTTCTCCCCCCAGTCTCGTCACCCTGGATGTGGAAACAGCGCATGCGTGGCTCGAGGTGTCTGAGGATCGGAAGAGGGTGAGATGGACCCTGACCCTGAGGAGTCTCCCTGACCCTGAGGAGTCTCCCTGACACCGGGAAGAGGTTTACAAACTGGGGGTGTGTGCTGGGATCGGAAGGATTCACATCGGGGAGACAAATGTCTAAAATTTCCTGATTTTAAATTCTCTGACAATAACCTTAGAGTCTGTATTAAGGTAAAATATCTAGGGCATATTATTACAGAACAAATGACAGATGATGAGGATATTTATAGGCAACGACGCATGCTGTATGTACAGGCGCATATTCTCTTGCGTAAATTTGGTGCGTGTACAGATGTGGTGAAGATGTCGCTATTTAGAGCATACTGCACACCACTCTACACTGCGCACCTGTGGTCGAACTGTGGAAAAACAAGTTTGCAGAGACTAAAGGTGGCATATAACGATGCCATGAGAACACTGCTAAGGAAACCTAGATGGTGTAGTGCCAGTAATATGTTTGTGGCTGCAGGAGTCAGTACTTTAGAAGCTATCCTAAGGAATCACATGTATAAATTCATTTGCAGGATAAATGACTAAAAATGTAATTATTGTGGCCTTGTCAAACATAAGGTTTAGCACTACACGCTACGAATCCAAACTGTGGAGACACTGGTATCGTTGTCTCGTTGTAGGACATTGAACATTCTTTAATATGGATTTTGAACTCATGTATTGTGATTTTTAAAATAAATTATATTTTAAATATGATGCTTTTATAAGTGATAGACTAAGATTTTATATGTACTTTATGATATGTTTTAATATGCAATGCATTTTTAATGTAATGTTGCCCCTTGTCTGGACCTCGAGTCCGTAATAAAGTTTATTATATTATTATTATTACTGGGCGGGGAGTCGGGGCTGGAATCTGGGAGTCGCCGCAGAGTATGTGGAGAGGAAGAGACTGGTCCCACTGACCCCGGAGACTGGAGTCTGGAGCATCTGGCGGCTGGGTGACCAGTTTGATGCATTCACCTCCACTCCATCCCCTCTCCCCGCCCGTCCCATCCCCGGGAGGGTGGGAGTTTATCTCAGTTACGAGTCCGGGACAGTTTCATTTTTTGACGCGGACACCAAGTCCCATCTCCACACCTTCACTGGGAATAAATTCACGGAGGAACTTTATCCTTTCTTCGAGGCTTGGGATGAAAACCAGTGGCTGAGAATCTGCTCCGGTTCCGCTCCGGGTGTGTAAAAGGGTCGGGTCCCGGGACCGGCGTCAGGAGCGGGGCTCAGGGATTGTGGGGCAGAAACCTGGTGGACAACAGGTCGGCGCTGAACGAACGGCTCCCATTTAATCCCCAAATTCCGCGTCGTGAAACAAACCCCAGTGAGCGCGGAAATAAAACCAGGGGGAATGTAAACGTGGGAAGAGTGAAATAAACAGCAACTGAAATCAGAGCTGTCTGTCTGTCTGTCGATCCGTTCATTTCAACGCGTTAACCGCGTCCGGCAACGGAACAGAAATTACTTTTGTGAAAATATAAAGATTGAAACAATCTCCTTTCCCGCCGGTTCAGCAGCAGCCGCGGGCGGCGGGTCCTGAGCTCCGGGCTCCCCCGGGTCCCAAAGTCCGGCGACTTCGAGTTTCGGACCCTCATGATTGCCGAATCATGTCCCTTGGGGAGGGGGTGGGGGGACGAGTGGCCCTCGAGACGAGCGATCGGGAGGGAGAGGCCGAGGGTACCCGGCGCGGTGTCTTCCCGCCCAGGGTTGCAGCCGGTGTGGAGTCCGGGAGCGGGGTGACACCGCACCGGGAACCCTCGGCCTCTCCCTCTCCCGCTTTATCGAACGCTTTCGCAAACTTCAGGATTGCCAAATGTATAGATTTCCCCTTATCTAATGCTCTTGTGATGCCATCAATAGTGACAATAAGTTGTGTTTGCGTTGAACCTTTTGCTCTGAAGCCATGTTGTGAGTCCACCAGTATCCCATTCTTTTTTAAATGGTCCATGATGTGAGAGTGTATGATGTGTTCCATGATCTTACATGTAACACTGGTCAGTGAAACTGGTCTGTAATTCGCAGGCGCAGCCTTATTGCCCTTAAATATTGCACAGATGTTTGCTTCCTTCCCCTGTTGTGGTAGTGGCCCACAATCTATTGAGGACTGGAATAAATCTGTGAGTATGGGAGCTATTCTCGATGCGAGCATCTTTAGAAACCAACTGATCTGTGCCCGCTGCTTTGTTTGGCATTAGCTTCATATCAGATCCGAAATTGATCACATCTCGGGGAAATAGAAAATGGTTGTGCAAAGTCAAAACATAATTCCCGCAAGTTTGTATAGTTTGGATTTTGGAGAGTTTAATAGCCTGATGGATGTATGGTCGATGCAGTTTTCATACTCCTGTACCTTCTTCCCGATGTTAGCAGCAAGATGAGAGCGTGGCCAGGGTGGTGTGGGTCTCTGATGATGCCGGCTGCCTTTATGAGACAGCGCCTCCTGTAAATCCCTCAGATTCCTATTGAATCTTTTCCGCTTCAACTTGAACCTATGTCTTCTGGTCCTCGATTCCCGTCCTCTGGGCAATAGACTCTGTGCGTCTACCTGATCTATTCCTCTCATTATTTTATACACCTCTATAAGATCAATACACCTCTAGAAGATCAGATGCTCACACAGATTTCAATCCTCCTCTTCTCTCCGCATCTGACATAATTTGGTCTCATTTTCACCTCTAGTCGTTGTCACTTATTCCACCCACTGATCACCCCCTCACCTGTATCCACCCATCACTTAAAATCGACACAAAAAGCTGGAGTAACACAGCGGTCGAGACCCTTCCTTCTCTCCACAGATGCTTCCTGTCCCGCTGAGTTACTCCAGCTTTTTGTGTCTATCTTCGATTTAAACCAGCATCTGCAGTTCCTTCTTCCACCAATCACTTGACAGGCATCACCTCTCCCCCCCCCCCCCCCACCCCCCCACACCCCCCTCCACCCCACACACACACGCCTCTCTGTTCCAGCTTCCTCTCACTCCCCCATCAGTCTGAAGGGTCGCCTGTCCATTCCCGACTCAGCGGACAGCAGCAACGAGCGGCCTCTCTCTCTGTCCCTGTCAGCAGCCGCAGCTGTCCCGCTGCCTTGCAGTCAGAGGGCCGCATCCTTCACCGTGTCCCGGTCACGTCTACACTACGGGCGCCGGCTCCAGGCTTGTGGGGAAACCTCACCGAATCAAACGGCCCGCTGGGCTGGGGCAGAGAGAGGGAAGCGTCGGTGCAGGCGAGGGGTGGGTGAGGAGTGGGAAGTGTAAGGGAGGAAGGAAGACGGGAAGCCGGAGCCCTGGGAAAGTGAGCGGGGAGAGGGGCGGGAGAAGCGGGGAGAGTGGTGGGGGAGAGGGGACGGGGAGAGGGGCTGGGAGAAGCGGGGAGAGGGGCTGGCAGGAGAGGGACAGGGAGAAGGGGAGAGGGGCGGGAGAAGCGGGGAGTGGGCGGGGAGAGGGGCGGGAGAAGCGGGGAGAAGCGGGGCGTGGAGGAGAGGGACAGGGAGAGGGGAGATGGAACGGGGAGAGGGGGCGGAGAGAGGGGCGTGAGAAGCGGGGAGAGGGGACGGGGAGAAGGGCGGGAGAAGCGGGGAGAGGGGACGGGGAGAGGGGCGGGAGAAGCGGGGAGAGGTGAGAGGGGCGGGGAGTGGGGCGGGGAGAGGGGCTGGGAGTGGGGCGGGAGAAGCGGGGAGAGGTGAGAGGGGCGGGAGAAGCGGGGAGAGGGGCGGGAGAAGCGGGGAGAGGGGCGGGAGAAGCGGGGAGAGGGGCGGGGAGAAGCGGGGCGTGGAGGAGAGGGACAGGGAGAGGGGAGAGGGAACGGGGAGAGGGGGCGGAGAGAGGGGCGGGAGAAGCGGGGAGAGGGGACGGGGAGAGGGGCGGGAGAAGCGGGGAGAGGTGAGAGGGGCGGGGAGAAGCGGGGAGAGGTGAGAGGGGCGGGAGAAGCGGGGAGAGGGGCGGGAGAAGCGGGGAGAGGGGCGGAGCGGTTGAGTCAGGGGTGGAGGGGATGTGTCAGTGGGGGAAGGGGAGAGAGAAAGGGATAGGAGGTGAGAAAGAGAGGAGATGGCACAAAGCTGGGTGGCAGTGTGAACTGCGAGGGGGATGCTACGAGGATGAAGGGTGACTTGGACAGGTTGGGGGAGTGAACAGACACATGGCAGATGCAGTTTAATATCTAACTGACCCCTCCCTCATGTGAGATTAGTTGGGAGCGGCCAGGACACTGAACACTCAACACTTGCAGCCAAATAACATTCAATCCCCGAGACGGCAGCGCGCGCAGTGGAAAACAATTTGAACCAGGAAGTGGAGATAAAATGGCTGCGAAAGACCCGGTCGAGAGTTGGACCGAGGAGGCAGTTTGTCCCATCTGCCTGGATTTCTTCACCGATCCGGTGTCACTGGAGTGTGGGCACAACTTCTGCCGCTCCTGTATCACACAGAGTTGGGACAGGGAAGGGAGAAACTCCTGCCCGGAATGTAGAGAGGAATTTACAGACCGCACCCTCAGGGTGAATCGGGCCTTGGTTAGACTGTCTGAGAAAGCTCGAACACTGAGCCTGAATCAGACAGGGAAGGAAAGTAAACTTCAGTGCGAGAAACATCAGGAAGAACTGAAGCTGTTTTGTGAAACGGACAAGAAGCTGATCTGTGTGATTTGTGCAGCTGGGCGGGAACACAAGTCTCACAGCTTCATGCCGGTAGATGAAGCTGTTGAAATCTACAAGGTAAAAGCAAACCCATTCTGATCACATCATTGTGTCATGTCGTGTTCATTTTCTGACATTTTTATTCTCTGATCTGAATCCCAACTCCAGGGTCAGGTGAAATCTACCTTCAAATCTCTCACAGAAAAGGAATCAGACATCCAGGAAAAGGAGCAGCAACAGAAAGAGAACATTTCTGGAGTTCAGGTTTGTACTGCCGATTTAATGTTCTTGTGTGGATTTCATCCCTGTGATGTGTGCAATAATTTGGCACCACTACATAGGAATGTTACAACATTTAGAGATTTAAAAAATCAAGCCTTTAATTTATTCCATCAGATAAAGCATAAAAAGAACTTTCATTTGACACCTAATTCACTTTCATAGCTTCAGTATTAAAAAAAGTTATGGTCATTTTCATACTCAGAAATTAGCATCTTTGTGTTATTGCCTTTCCATTGACTTAACACAAAAGCTGTGATCGAGGACAGTTAGTTTACATAAAAGCCCATAACTTTCTTAAAAATTAAGAGAACTGAATGGAATTTTTAGTTATTATAGATGGGAGTATTCTGAAACAAATGATACATCGTACTTGGATGGCCTGATATTAAAGTATATAATTAGTTAATTACCTAATTAACTAGCTAAATACAAAATTACCCGTTGTGACGGAAATAGTAATAAACACCCAGACTGCCTTGAAAAATCAAAAATATGAATATTCTCAACAACAGAACTTTAATATTATTTCTAACATTAAAACAAATAGTCAATACCCCCCCCCCCCAAATAATTCATATTCATCAGTCATCAAATCAATTAAATTCATCTAAATTCAATTACTAGAACTAAACATCTATCTATAAATAATTGTTTAAATAGCCAAAGTATCCAAATAAGAAACTGATCCCATTCACACAAGAATTCACAATATAACATGATTTTAAAATCTCACTTTGTCGTGAAATTCTATGCCAAACGGAAGGAATTGAATGTTTAATTCCCATAAATGTTCCTATTTTGGATATAACACTGCAGCAGACAAGGGGCGTTTTGCACAGACATTTGTTCCAAATCCAGAAACATCCACTCTCAAGATAATCAAAATCATTATTTTTTGCTCAATTATGTCATAAGAACATCTACATTTTCTATATTTAGTGTTATTGTCTATCCACGATCAATATTTTCATACTAAATATCTCACTAAAACTTTAGTGGAAGTTTTCAGTTATTTAATATGAAAATATTGTTCACGGATAGATTATAGCAATAAATATAGATGATTTAGACATGACTCTTATGACATGATTGTGAAAAAAAATAATGAATTTGATTATCTTGTGAGTAGCAGTTTCTGGATTGTGACCGATTGGCATGTGGTCGCTGCCGTGATTTAAACCCCGATTGGCAGGCAAGGCACGGCCAATATCGCATCGGGGCCTGAATGAAAATCAGATATTTCGCATCATCTGATTACAATGAAACCACACCAAAAGCAAGATAAGATGGGAAATAGACGACACACCTTTTGTTTTGTCCGGCAATTGCGATCCGTGATGTTGAAGGTGTTGAAGGCATTAGAAGTCACGTTTAACTTCAATCCAATGATGCATTCGCCCAGCAACCTTTTTAAAAAAAAAAGGGAGGGGGATTGCAGATCGATTTTTCTTCATCAGCTTGAAGTCCAAGCAAATTCCTCTCCGATAACCAATACAAACCTGGATTATTATCCCGCCCCCCCCCTCCCAACAGCCTCCTGAATCGCACGCCCAGGCAGTGGGCAGATCTACTGCGCTACTGATGGTAGGGTTTTGTAACAACACTACACTATAGAGCTCAGTGGTCGAGGACCAGAACACTTGGGAGAGGTTGAGCAGCCAAGGACTTTACTCCCTGGAGTGCAGCAGTCTGAAGAATGGTCTGTGGCAGGTGTATAATATCATGAAACGGAATGATACGTTGGATGGTCAGTCTTTTACCCTTAGTAGGGTGGTCGAGAATGTGAGGGTATAGGTTTTAGATGAGAGGGAAAAGATTTACAACGAACATGAAGGACAACTTTGGTAGTTCATGGAACGAGCTGCCAGATGAGGTAGTTGAGTCAGAAACCGTAACAACATTTAAAAGATATTCAAATAAAGTCGTGGAGAGAAAGGTTTTAGAACTATCTGGGCCAAATGCGGACAAGTGGAAATAGCGCAGATGGGACGTCTTGGTGGGTATCTAACACCCCTTGCTGTATGACTCTATGAAGTCTGTCATTCTAAGTGGTGCTGCTGTCTGCTAGTTCTGGGGACCTTGTTCTGTCCACTGAGGGTTAATGGACACATGAAATGGAATAGGTTGCAGAGAATTGTACCGGGGAAATGGGAATGATGTGGGTGTACGTTACATTCACCAAATATTTCAGAAATATGAAGACGAGCTCTTGAATTGCCACGGTGATGAAAGGAGTGGATTATATACAAGTAAATTGAATTAATGTAGATACGTACAGAGCCCAGAATGGACATGTTGGGCCGAATGGCATATTTCTACACTCCAGAACTCGACATTGATTAGCCAAATGTCACCTTCCATGTCATGAGGAAACACAGCAGAGTGACATAATATATTGATTCTCATCTTTCATCTGACAGGAAGAGTCACACAACCTTCAGTCACATGTCACATCCCAGTTTGCTGAACTGCACCAGATTCTCACTGAGAAAGAGCAGCGCTTACTCGGAGATATCCGGGAAGAAGAGGCGAAGATTGTAAAAACAATGGAGAAAAATCTTCAAGAAATTCAAGAGAATTTAAATTTAATTCAGGAGGAACTCTCAAAGTTACAGGAACAGATAGACCACAAGGATGGCGTGATGTTTCTGAAGGTGAGGGGGTTACACTACAGTTTGGAGAAGTGAACGTGCACAGTCACAAAGTGGTGGGTTAAATTTCGGAAATAAATGCATCATTTACCAGTAATTCAGAACGGTGTCAAAGTTCCATCTGTTCCATCTACTCACATATCCAACAACAATTCCCCAAATTCCAGGAATCCTCATGTATTTGTCCCACTTCAACTTCAATTTGCAATATTGTCTACAGGCCGTCCGCTGAGTTCCACGTTCTCTTTACTGCAGCACTTGTGGAATTTATTAAAGGCCATCATACATTTTAGGTTTTAATTTTCTTCTCCCCACAGGTAGTGATAATATTTCCAACCCCCACCCATTTAAATCCGCCGCTGATCCTAAAATATTCCATCCTATAATCTCTGACATCTTCTCCAGATAAAACCCCACGGCCTGCCCGGTCTTACTCATAAGTTGCATACTCGCAGTTATTTTCATCGACATTCCTAATGCTTTCCCCCGTTTTCGATGTCTCTACGACAATATCCACTTTCTGTCTGTGTAACAGCGGCAAAGAGTTGGGAAATGGGAATTATCAGAGGGTTTTTCTGTAGCAATTTGGTGAAATACCTGCCGTCGGGATCATGACGATCCATCTCAGACTATTGAGATTTGTGTTTTATTTATTTCAGGAGGAAGCTGGTCGCAAGAGCAGGTAGGACATGCTTTTGACTGAAAGAATGTTTGTTTTTATAGTACAGCTCAAAAAAACAGCTCGTGCTCAGTTACTAACCAGCTGTTAAATATTTGCAGGGTTAGTGATGAAACCAAAACAATGTTGGTGGTAGATGGTGCGTTGCCCATTGAAAAGTTTGATCCCACCTTTTTCTACAACATGGCATTGAGAGAAACATCTGATATCATCAACCGAGGTAAAACTAATATATTTTCCATTGTTCTTTTTAAGACATCTTTCTGTAATACTTATATGTGATCAATGTTAAAAACTAACTCGTTAGAATTTAGAAGATTGAGGGGGGATCTTATAGAAACATAAAATTCTTAAGGGGTTGGACAGGCTAGGTGCAGGAAGATTGTTCCCGATGTTGGGGAACAAGGGGTCACAGTTTAAGGATAAGGGGGGAATCTTTTAGGACCGAGATGAGGAAAAAAAAATTCACACAGGGAGTGGTGAATCTCTGGAATTCTATGCCACAGAAGGTTGTTGAGGCCAGTTCATTGGCTATATTTAAGAGGGAGTTAGATGTGGCCCTTGTGGCTAAAGGGATCCGGGAGTATGGAGAGAAGGCACGTACAGGATACTGAGTTGGATGATCAGCCATGATCATATTGAATGGCAGTGCAGGCTCGAAGGGCCGAATGGCCTACTCCTGCACCTATTTTCTATGTTTCCAATGGACTCTGGGGGAAGCACCACAGAGACAGTGCGAAGTTTGTTTGCACTTGAACAAATCCTTGTTCCTGGGTGGGAGACTTAAATGCTGGAGAAACTCAGCCAGTGAGGATGAAGAAGGGTCTCAACCCGAAACGTCGCCTATTCCTTCGCTCCATAGATGCTGCCTCACCCGCTGAGTTTCTCCAGCATTTTTGTCTACCTTCGATTTTCAGCATCTGCAGTTCCTTCTTAAACACTTGTTCCCGGGTGTATGAGTTTGCTGTGCTGGGTGAAATTGCGTAGACTAGGCCTGTGTACTCGAGAGTTCATGTGTATTAGAGGAGATCTCAGTGAAACACAAAGTCCTTACAGGGCTCCATGGGCTGGATGCAGGGAGGATGTTTCCCCTGCACCAGTGGCTGTGGATAATCAGTCATTCAGTGCTCTTGGAGCCAGAGAGCCATGGTTGTACATTATACAGTCAGGCCGTTCGGCCCATCACATGCTTGTCCACCTTTTTTCCCAGCCGCACAAATCCCATTTGCCCACATTAGAACCGTATTATTCCACACGTCGTTTGCTAATGCCTCTTAGATGTAATGATTCCATTCCACTCCTATTCAGTGTGATCACGGCAACTCCGCCCCATATCACCACATCATCTTTAACCACCTCTAATCACCACTCGCTTCCGTCTCCTCATCTTCCAATCTGTCCCGCCCTCGTCGTCTACTGGCAAGATATTTGAATACCCTCCATATTTCTCCATCCCCACTCGCAATCTCTCGTTCATCCTCACTTTCTGCATTCGTTTTCCCGTCCGCACGCACCGCCCCCTCCCGTTCCCGATAACCCGTGGAATTCCTCCTCTCCTGCCCGGTTGACAAACTCCCGGAAAGATGTCTGTTATCCATCCAACGTTGTTGTGGATTAATCCCCGGGCAAGGTTTCAGTTGTCCGCCCGCCTGTGCCCGAGTCTCCCCCCGACCCCCGGGGACTCTCTGATTCTCTGCTTCTCCCCCCAGTCTCCGTCACCCTGGATGTGGAAACAGCGCATGCGCGGCTCGAGGTGTCTGAGGATCGGAAGAGGGTGAGACTGACCGGGACCGTGAGGAGTCTCCCTGACACCGGGAAGAGGTTTACAGGCTGGCCGTGTGTGCTGGGATCGGAGGGATTCACATCGGGGAGACATTACTGGGAGGTGGAGGTGGCGGGGAGTCGGGTCTGGAGTCTGGGAGTCGCCGCAGAGTCTGTGGACAGGAAGATACCGATCATACTGATCCCGGAGACTGGATTCTGGATCATCGAGCGGTGGGATGACGAGTTTGATGCAGAAACCGACCCTCCATCCCCTCTCCCAACCCGTCCCATCCCCGGGAGGGTGGGAGTTTATCTCAGTTACGAGTCCGGGACAGTTTCATTTTACGACGCGGACACCAAGTCCCATCTCCACACCTTCACTGGGAATAAATTCACGGAGAAACTTTATCCTTACTTCGAGCCTTCCGATGACAACTGGCTGAGAATCTGCTCCGGTTCCGCTCCGGGTGTGTAAAAGGGTCGGGTCCCGGGACCGGCGTCAGGAGCGGGGCTCAGGGGCTGTGGGGCAGAAACCCGGTTAACAACAGGTCGGCGCTGAACGAACGGCTCCCATTTAATCCCCAAATTCCGCGTCGTGAAACAAACCCCAGTGAGCGCGGAAATAAAACCAGGGGGAATGTAAATGTGGGAAGAGTGAAATAAACAGCAACTGAAATCAGAGCTGTCTGTCTGTCTGTCGATCCGTTCATTTTTAACGCGTTAACCGCGTCCGGCAACGGAACAGAAATTACTTTTTGTGAAAATATAAAGATTGAAACAAACTCCCTTCCCGCGGGTTCAGCAGCTGCCGCGGGCGGCGGGTCCTGAGCTGCGGGCTCCCCCGGGTTCTAAAGTCCGGCGACATCGAGTTTCGGACCCTAATGATTGCCGAATCTAGTCCCTTCCCACACCACCGGGTACCCCCGCCCCCCCCCCCTCCCCCCTCCCCCCCCCCCCCCCCCCCCCCCCTCTCCCCCCCCCCCCCCCCCCCCCCCGACGCAGGGCGGCGATGGCCTGGCCCGGGAGGACAAAAAGGGAAATTTACTCGTGGAGCTGTTGGGTCCCTGAGGGGAAAAACGCCAGTCAAGTAATGACGGGAGGGGTCGGGGAAAGTGGGGGCTCTGTTTTATCCGCTACCACGGTACCCGCTAAATAGCCCGGCTGCATGGAACGTGTTAAGATAAATTCTCGCGGCGGGCCATAGTTTGGTGACCACTGGTTCAGTCCAAAGAGCTAAATCTAACTCTCCTTCAGAACCTTCTGAATTTGTAGTCGGCAGGGCAGTACTCTGCATATCGCCAACTTGGATGTGTTGTGCATACTAACGTGCTATTAGTGTCCCCTTAAAACTGTCTAGTGAAGTTGATTTGACTATATTGTTGTCTAGTTTATTCCATTCCCTTAAGGTTCTTACAAAGAATGAGTTTTTATATATATCTGTCCTGGCGATTGGGGTTTCTATTTACAGATCATTTATTTTTCTTGTTCCCCTTTATGTTGAGTATGTTATGTATCTATCTGCAGTTATTCCCACCATCCCCTGTTGAGTCTTGTACAACATGGCTAGTCTGTTCCTTGCCCTTCTTGTTTCCAGCGTTTCCCGCTCCAGGTCGACCAGCACCTGGTGACACTGCTACCTCTATTGTAGTTCCCAATGCAAGAACGTGCTGCTTTCCTCTGTACCCCTTCTAGTTTGTTGATATGACCACTTTTGTGTGGGTCCCAGGCGCATGAAGCATATTCCAGTAAGGGTCTAACCAATGTTGTATATGCTGTGGTTTTAACTTCCTTTGGGCAGAACCAGAGGTTTTGTTTACGGAATCCTAGTGTCCGGTTGGTTTTAGTGGCCGTGTTGTCCATGTGTTCCCCCCACGAAAGCTTGCCATCAAGATGAACTCCAAGGTATGGTTGTGAATTTGTACAATGAAGTATTTGTCGAGTGAAGATGTAGTCTCAAGTAGGTGGTTTCTTCTTGTTTGAAATTCCACAATTGAGCATTTGGTTGGATTGAAGCTCATCTTCCATGTTTGTTGCCATAATTCCAAGGACTTAAGGTCTTCATGTAAGGAGTTGATATCCTCTACATCAGTGACAGGTGTATATACAAGACAATCATCTGTGAAGAGTCTTGTTTTACAATGTATATGTTCAGGTAGATCATTAATGTACATCAGGAACAACAGTGGCCCGCGGACCGTGCCTTGCGGTAGTCCTGACCGTACTTGTTCTTCTAAAGAAATGTTTCCTCACAGGCCCCCCTCTGCGTCCGGTTTGTGGGAAATTCCCTAATCCTGTTATGTAGACTATTTCTGATGCCATAGTAATCCAGTTTTGCTGGGAGCTTTTCATGAGGAACTTTATCGAACTCTTTCGAAAAGTCCAGGATTGCCAAATGTATAGATTTCCCCTTATCTAATGCTCTTGTGATGACATCAATAGTGACAATAGGTTGTGTTTCTGTTGAACCTTTTGCTCTGAAGCCATGTTGTGAGTCTACCAATATCCCATTCTTTTTTAAATGGTCCATGATGTACAATACAATTTTTATTGTCATTTGTGAGAGTGTATGATGTGTTCCATGATCTTACATGTAACACTGGTCAGTGAAACTGGTCTGTAATTCTCAGGCGCAGCCTTATTGCCCTTAAATATTGCACAGATGTTTGCTTCCTTCCACTGTTGTGGTAGTGTCCCACAATCTATTGAGGACTGGAATAAATCACTGAGTATGGGAGCTATTTTTGATTCGAACGTCTTTAGAAACCAACTGATCTGGGCCCGCTGCTTTGTTTGGCGTTAGGTTCTGTAGTTGTGTTAGTACTCCTGCTTCATGGATCACTAGTTCAGGGATATCCTCTATGTTACTGGTTCCCATCGATGGAATGTATGATGTGTTTTCCCTCGTAAATACACTGGTGAATTGAGCATGAAGTGCTTCGGCCTTCCCTTTCCCGTCACTTACAACTGTGTTGTTCACCATGAGGTCTGCAACTCCCTTCTCTCCGTTACCCAAACGTTTCATATAAGACCAAAATTGCTTGACGTTTTCTTTCATTGCTGTGGTAAGGTTGTTTGACACAAAGTCTTGTTCAGCTTTATTCAGAGCTTTCCTTAATTCCCTCCGGCAATTCACAAAGGAATCCCAATCTTCTCTGTCTTGTGTCTTCTTTGCTTTATTGTTTGTATGCCCTGTTTCTTACATATGAGTCTGTGGTGATTGTCTGGTGAACCAGGGGAGGGTATTTGGTTTGGCGGTTGGTGTTTTGGAATATGTCTCCCCATTATCTGCCTTATTTCGGTTTCAACCGTGTCCCACTTCTCCTGAATAGAAGCATTCCCCATTGGGTGATAATGGTCCCGTAAAGCATCCAGGTCTGCATTGACCAGTTGTTTAAGAAGGAACTGCAGATGCTGAAAAATCAAAGGTAGACAAAAATGCTGGAGAAATTCAGCGGGTGAGGCTGCATCTATGGAGCGAAGGAAATAGGCAACGTTTCGAGCTGAAACCTGACCTCCTTCGCTCCATAGTTGCTGCCTCACCCACTGAGTTTCTCCAGCATTTTTGTGTACGTTTGATCAGTTCCTCGTTTGCTTTCCTTCTAGGTTGTCGTTTCCACTATATGGGGGGCACCGTAATATTTTCTGTGTTCAGGGCCGAGAGGCCTTAACCCGGCCCTGGCAGTTCATTCATCCCACCCCGGGGACTAAAGCGAAGCGGGGACGCAGCGCTGTGGGCGCTAGCAACGTAGTACCGACCCAATAGGGCGGACCGTGTACAGGAAACTACAGGGCGGACCGTGTAGGGAGAACCAATAGCGATGGGGGCAGCGTATCTCCCCCAGGTCCGCGCTCGATCTCCACTCTACCGGGTCCGCGTTTGAGCTCCACTCTGCCGGGTCCGCGCTAGCGAGGAAAGGACAGCGAACTTCTTCACCCAGAGAGTTGTGAATCTGTGGAATTCTCTGCCACAGAAAGCAGTTGAGGCCAATTCTCTGGATGCTTTCAAGAAAGAGTTAGATAGAGTTAAAGATAGCGGAGTCAGGGGATATGGGGAGAAGGCAGGAACGGGGTACTGATTGGGGATGATCAGCCATGATCACATTGAATTACGGTGCTGGCTCGAAGGGCCGAATGGCCTCCTCCTGCAGCTATGCTTCTATGTCTCCTTGTCCGTCCACCTTTGTTCCCCGTCGTTTTATTTTATATCATACAATTACTTTTATTCAAAAAATAAAATTAAACATACAGAGTATTAACACAAACAAAGTCTGCCTATGTACAAACAAATGTACAACAAATTAATATAACGCCAACTTTATCAACAGTACACTCAACCTCCCGCGGTGACCAGCGTTCACGTACGGTCTCCAGGGTCCCCGTGGACACCGCGTGTGTGTTCTCTCTCCAGTGACACGCAGGCACGGACGTAGGCCCAGACGGGGCAGGCAGCCGACCCCGGTGTGGCCATAGACTGCACGCTGCCTGGCCCCGCGAATGGCCATCTTGACCAGGCCCAGGAGCAGACGGACAGGGAGATCCCCGACCCCCCACCCCCCCTCCCTCCCTCCCCCCTCTGTACCGGATGCCCAAATATCAGGAGTGTGGGGCTAAAATGTAGCCAATACTTGAGGAGCACCCCTTCACATAGTCGAACAGGGGCTGCAACCTGTCACACTGCACGTAGACGTGGAACACAGTCTCTTCCTCGCCGCAGAAGTGGGAGCCTCCCACAGCCGACCTCGAGGGTGCGGTGGGCCAGACCCCCGTTCCCTCACCTCCCCTCCTGGTCCCCCTCCTGTTTTGTACAGTTTACAAATTGAACACGCACGCAGTTGTCGGAATCTCATTGGCACTTTTATTGTCACAGGTGTGAAATGCTACACATTGAAATTATATTTTTGATTACAAACAGTCCAGCAGAGTATTACCGTACCCCAGGTCAGCAAGTGTACATAAACAGTCTACTGATCCTGTAAACAAGAGGAGCCATTGTACAAAATCCACACTCTAGTCATAGAGTGATAGATACAGTGTGGAAACAGGCCCTTCGGCCCAACTTGCCCACACCGGCCAACAATGTCCCATCTACACTAGTCCCACCTGCCTGCATTTGGTCCATATCCCTCTAAACCTGTCCTATCCACGTACCTGTCCAAATGTTTCCTAAACGTTGCAATAGTGTCGGCCTCATCTACCTCCTCTGTCATCTCGTTCCATACACCCACCACCCTTTGCATGACGACGTTACCTGCTCCGATTCCTATTAAATCTTTCCCCCCCTCACCTTAAACCTATTAGACCATAGACAATGGGTGCAGGAGTAGGCCATTCAATGTGATCATCCACAATCAGTACCCCGTTCCTGCCTTCTCCCCATATCCCCTGACTCAACTATCTTTAAGAGCCCTATCTAGCTCTCTCTTGATTCCACAGATACACAGCTCTCAGTGTGAAAAAAGGGTTTCCTCATCTCTGTTCCAAATGGCCTATCCCTTATTCTTAAACCGTGGCCCCCTGGTTCTGGATTCCCCCAACATCGGGAACATGTTTCCTGCCTCTAGCAGGTCCAAACCCTTAATAATCTTATATGTTTCAATAAGATAACCTCTCATCCTTCTAAACTCCAGAGTATACAAGCCCAGCCACTCCATTCTCTCAGCATATGACATTCCCGCCATCCCGGGAATTAACCTGGTGAACCTACGCTGCACTCCCTCAATAGCAAGAATTGTTCAAATTAGGAGACCAAAACTGCATACAATTCTCCAGGTGTGGTCCCACTAGAGCTCTGTACAAATGCAGAAGGGCCTCTTTGCTCCTATCCTCAACTCCTCTTGTTGTGAAGGCCAACATGCCATTCGCTTTCTTCACTGCCTGCTGTTCCTGCATGCTTATTTTCAGGAGGCTAGTCTTATGAGCCGAGCCTGTCCAGGATTTTTGCAGTCCTAACTGGTGCCCAGGATTCATTGATCCCACCCAGTCTTCCCACCCAGATCTTCCGTTTACTCCCACTCCAAAGACGTGCAGGTTTGTAGGTTAATTAGGAACAGTCAACATGGATTTGTGCTTGGAAGGTCATGTTTGACTAATCTTGTTGAATTTTTTGAAGAGGTTACTCGGGAAATTGATGAGGGTAAAGCGGTGGATGGTGTATATATGGACTTCAGTAAGGCCTTTGACAAGGTTCCACATGGAAGGTTGGTTAAGAAGGTTCAATTGTTGGGTATTAATGGTGGAGTAGCAAGATGGGTTCAACAGTAGCTGAATGGGAGATGCCAGAGAGTAATGGTGGATGGCTGTGGGATGCCTCAGGGGTCTGTGTTGTGTCCACTGTTGTTTGTCATATCCATGAATGAACTGGATGATGGTGTGGTAAATTGGATTAGTAAATATGCAGATGATACTAAGATAGGTGGTGTTGTGGATAATGAAGTAGATTTTCAAAGTCTACAGAGAGATTTAGGTCATTTGGAAGAGTGGGCTGAAAGATGGCAGATGGAGTTTAATGCTGATAAGTGTGAGGTGCTACATCTTGGCAGGACAAATCAAAATAGGACGTACATGGTAAATGGTAGCGAATTGAGGAATGCAGTTGAACAGAGGGATCGAGGAATAACTGTGCATAGTTCCCTGAAGGTGGAATCTCATGTAGATAGGGTGGTAAAGAAAGCTTTTGGTGTGTTGGCCTTTATATATCAGAGCATTGAGTATAGAAGTTGGGATGTAATGTTAAAATTGTACAAGGCATTAGTGAGGCCAATTCTGGAGTATTGTGTACAATTCTGGTCGCCAAATTATAGGAAAGATGTCAACAAACTAGAGAGAGTACAGAGATTTACTAGAATGTTGCCTGGGTTTCAGCACCTAAGTTACAGAGAAAGGTTGAACAAGATAGGTCTTTATTCTTTGGAGCGCAGAAGGTTAAGGGGGGACTTGATAGAGGTCTTTAAACTGATGAGAGGGATAGACAGAGTTGCCATGGATAAGCTTTTTCCATTGAGAGCAGGGAAGTTTCAAACAAGAGGACGTGATGTGAGAATTAAGAGACATAAGTTTAGGGGTAACATGAGGGGGAACTTCTTTACTCAGAGAGTGGTAGCTGTGTGGAATGAGCTTCCAGTGGAAGTGGTGGAGGCAGGTTCGATTTTATAATTTAAAAATAAATTGGATAGGTATATGGATGGGAAAGGAATGGAGGGTTATGGTCTGAGTGCAGGTAGATGGGACATGGGGAGAATAAGTGTTTGGCACGGACTAGAAGGGCCGAATAGCCTGTTTCCGCGCTGTATTTGTTATATGGCTAATGGGCTTGGTAAATTTAAAAATTGTCCCTAGTGTGTGTGGGATAGTGTTAGTGTGCGGGGATCGCTGGTCGGTGCGGACCCGGTGGGCCGAAGGGCCTGTTTCCACGCTGTATCTCTAAACTAAACTGAACTAAACAACACAGATTACAATCAAGCCGTCCACAATGTACAGATACAGGATAAAAGGAATAACATTTTTTAGTGCAAGATAAAGTCTAGTTAAGTGCAATTAAAGATGGACCCATGTCTCTAAAGAAGTAGATGGGAGGTCAGGACTGCTCTCTAGTTGGTGAGAGGACGGTTCAGTTGCCTGATAACAGCCGGGAAGAAACTGTCCCTGAATCTGGAGGTGTGCGTTTTCACACTTCTGTACCTCTTGCCTGATGGGAGAGGGGAGAAGAGGGAGTGACCGGGGGTGAGACTGGTCCTTGATGATGCTGCTGGCCTTGCCGAGGCAGCGTGAGGTGTAGATGGAGTCGATGGAAGGGAGGTTGGTTCGTGTGCGTGACGGTCTGGGCTGCCTCCACAACTCAGCAATTTCTTGCGATCGTGGACAGAGCTGTTCCCAAAACCGTGCTGTGATGAATCCCGGATAAAATGCTTTCCACGGGGCATGCGTAGAAGTTGGGGAGAGTTGTTGGGGACATGCTGAACCTCCTAAGCCTTCTCATGCTGGAGAAACTCAGCGGGCGAGGCAGCATCTATGGAGCGAAGGGAATAGGCAACGTTTCGGATCAAAACCCTTCTTCAGGAAGTAGAGGTGTTGGTTTGCTTTCTTGGTCGTTGCTTCGATGTGGCTGATCTGGGACAAGTTGCTGGTAATATTAACTTGTAAGAGGACACTCGATGCCAGGGCAACTAGGACTCATGCAGCCTGGACAACTGGACAATGAACTCGGACTCATGCAACATGGACAACTGGACAATGAACTCGGACTCATGCAGCCTGGACAACTGGACAATGAACTCGGACTCATGCAGCCTGGACAACTGGACAATGAACTCGGACTCATGCAACATGGACAACTGGACAAATCGTCAGTGCGTTCCCTGAAGCAGATACGTTGAAGAAGGGGAGGAGCCCCCCCTTGAACGTCCAATCGCTGAAGGAGTGGAGGTGAGAGCCAGTGCTGTCATCACAGAACAGGACCTTGCCCTCGCCGTAGTCAACATATACGCCGATCATCTGGATCTTCTCCTGGGTGGCTGGGTGGACGGAGATCCGCTTGGAATTGGCGTCGTTGACCCTGAACACCTTCTGGTGGCACCCGATGGACCAGACCCCTCCCTCGGGCCAGCCCTCTTCTCCGCATCGTTGGAGGCAACTCCCAGGTCCCATTCAGAGTTGCTGCCCACCTCCACCACCCAGTAGCACCGGCCAGAGGTGATCCCTTCCTCATCTCTGAGAGGTGGCTTCCCCATCACTGAGAGGACGGGCTCCGAAACCCCTCTGTCTACAGAAGTGATAGCCCGCCCCTTAACACAGCGCACCGCGACCAGGTCAGATGATACCTGGAGCATCGGGTGGGCAGTGTTGGGGTCCAGGGTCACAGCAACTGAAAGAATCAACAGAGGGGCGTTCAGGTTAAGGACATAGAAACAGAGACAGTAGGTGCAGGAGGAGGCTGGGACTATCACAACATTTCCAAGTCATTAGACAGGTACATCGATAGGACAAGTTTAGATGGATCTGGGCCAAACTCGGGCAGGTGCCACTTAGTGTATGTGGGTCATGTGGGCACGTGGGACTAGTGTAGAGGGAGTGCAGCGTAAGTTCACCAGGTAAATTCCCGGGATGGCGGGACTGTCATATGCTGATAGAATGGAGCGGATGGGCTTGTACACTCTGGAGTTTAAAAGGATGAGAGGCAATCTTATTGAAACATACAAGATTATTCAGGGTTTGGACATGCGAGAGGCAGGAAACATATTCCCGATGTTGGGGGAGTCCAGAACCAGGGGCCACCGTTTAAAAATAAGGAGTAAGCCATTTAGAACGGAGACGAGGAAACACTTTTTCACCCAGAGAGTTGTGAGTCTGTGGAATTCTCTGCCTCAGAGGGTGGTGGAGGCCGGTTCTCTGGATACTTTCAAGAGAGAACTAGATAGGGCTCTTAAAGATAGCGGAGTCAGGGGATATGGGGAGAAGGCAGGAACGGGGTACTGATTGGGGATGAGCAGCCATGATCACATTGAATGGCGGTGCTGTTCGAAGGGCTGAATGGCCTACTCCTGCACCTATTGTCTATTGACATGTGGGTCAGTGTGGGCAGGTAGTACTTAGCGGAGGTGGGGCATGTGGATCAGTGTGGGCAGGTGGAACTAGCGTAGAATGGACATGTGGGTCAGCATGGGCAAGTTGAACCGAAGGGCCTGTTTCTGTGCTGTTTGAGTCTATGAAAGTCACTAAAACAGTTGAGCAGAAACTCAATGAGCAGAAGATCTTACCAGCCGCGTTTCTGATTCTGTCCATGCCTGAAAATGCAAGGAAGAAGGGTTCATGTTAATGAATTCAATGTGACTACAATCTGTAAACACCTGTAGGCAGGTATGCCGTGTCTTTGACCATGAGGTCTAACAGCACGAATCCTGAAACTTACCAGCTGTGGGGAGAATCCGAATCCTTCCTGAAACACAAGAGACTAATTATTAGAGGATTGACACAAAAGGCTGGAGTAACTCAGCGGGTCAGGCAGCATCTGTGGAGAACGTGGATAGGTGACGTTTCACAGAGTGCTGGAGTAACTCAGCGGGTCAGGCAGCATCTGTGGAGAACGTGGATAGGTGACGTTTCACAGAGTGCTGGAGTAACTCAGCGGGTCAGCCCTTGATGGTAAGTCCGCAGTGGGAGCGATCCCAGGCAAGGGATCCGCTCCGATGTTAAGTCCGCGCCCCGCGGTGGGGCTCACGACAGCCCGAGGATGCTTCCAGCTCCAGCGACGGTAGGCCACAGAGCCCGGAGAATATGATCCAAAAATTGATCACATCTCGGGGAAATAGAAAATGGTTGTGTAAAGTCAAAACATAATTCCCCCAAGTTTGTATAGTTTGGAGTGTATTTGGAGTTCGGAGAGTTTCATAGCCAGATTTTCACAGCCACTTATTCCACCCACTGATCACCCCCTCACCTGTATCCACCCATCACTTAAGATCGACACAAAATGCTGGTATAACTCAGCGGTCGAGACCCTTCTTCGACCCATTCCTTCTCTCCACAGATGCTTCCTGTCCCGCTGAGTTACTCCAGCTTTCTGTGTCTATCTTCGGTTTAAACCAGCATCTGCAGTTCCTTCTTCCACCAATCACTTGACAGGCATCACCCCACCCCTCCCCCCACCCCCACCCCACACACACACACACCTCTCTGTTCCAGCTTTCTCTCACTCCCCCATCAGTCTGAAGGGTCGCCTGTCCATTCCCTCCACAGATGCTGCCCGACCCGCTGAGTTCCTCATTTTACTGACAATTGTCCATTCCCGACTCAGCGGACAGCAGCAACGCGCGGGCCGAGCGGCCTCTCTCTCTGTCCCTGTCAGCAGCCGCAGCTGTCCCGATGCCTTGCAGTCAGAGGGCCGCATCCTTCACCGTGTCCCGGTCACGTCTCCACTACGGGCGCCGGTGCAGGCTTGTGGGGAAACCTCACCGAATCAAACGGCCCGCTGGGCTGGGGCAGAGAGAGGGAAGCGTCGGTGCAGGCGAGGGGTGGGTGGGGAGTGGGAAGTGTAAGGGAGGGAGGAAGACGGGAAGCCGGAGCCCTGGGAAAGTGAGAGGGGAGAGGGTGCGGGGAGAGGGGGCGGGGAGAGGGGACGGGTAGAGGGGACGGGAGACGCGGGGAGAGGGGCTGGAGAAGCGGGGAGGGAGGACGGGGAGTGGGGCGGGGAGTGGGGCTGGGAGTGGGAGCGGGGAGTGGGGCTGGGAGTGGGGCTGGGAGTGGGAGCGGGGAGTGGGAGAGGGGCGGGGAGAGGGGAGGGGAGAGGGGCTGGGAGTGGGGCGGGAGAAGTGGGGAGGGGAGAGGGGGCGGGAGAAGCGGGGAGAGGGGACGGGGAGAGGGGCGGGGAGAGGGGAGGGGAGTGGGGCTGGGAGTGGGGCTGGGAGAAGTGGGGAGGGGAGAGGGGGCGGGAGAAGCGGGGAGAGGGGACGGGGAGCAGGGCCGGCCCTGGGGGGTGCGGGCCCAATTGGGAACAATTTTGGTGGGCCCCAGGTTCCCAGCCAAGGTGTGTCAGCCCAGTTATTTAGTATATATTATGAAATTGTACACTAGGGGCTATGGATTCTACACTGTGTGAATCTCTCCTGCTCCCACCCGTTTGCCTGTCAGTAGCTCCGCTGGATTCCAAACATTTCCGTAGCTGCTAATTATGTGATTGGACACAATGCCCTTGGAGACAGCGGCTGATTGGACGGGAGGAGATCTATTTGTTGATTGGACGGGAATTTTAAAGCGAGCTGGTTGGTGATTGGATGCAACCCCCTTAGAGACAGCGTTTGATTGGCCGACAAATAATATTGTCAAATCTGTAACAAAAATCGCTGGTCGGTGCGAACTCAGTGGATCTGTTTGTATCTCCAAACTAAACAGTATAACATGCAGGTACATTCATTTAAAATTAAATTCAGTGATTATTTCACATGATTTCTTACTGTGTAAAGCTCAATATCTGACCAATTTCTGTTTAACACGTTTGGTCTGCCGTGAGCATTTTTCTCTCCCAAAACAGTTCATATCTAGCAAACCGATCGACGAACCAGACTGCAGTTGGACGCAGTCATAGAAACATAGACAATAGGTGCAGAAGTAGGCCATTCGGCCCTTCGAGCTTGCACAGCCATTCAATATGATCATGGCTGATCATCCAACTCAGTGTCCTGTACCTGCTTTCTCTCCATACGCCCTGATCCCTTTAGCCACAAGGGCCACATCTAACTCCCTCTTAAATATAGCCAACGAACTGGCCTCAACTACATTATGTGGCAGAGAATTCCAGAGATTCACCACTCTCTGTGTAAAAAATGTTTTTCTCATCTCAGTCATAAAAGATTTCCCCTTTATCCTTAAACTGTGACCCCCTTGTTCTGGACTTCCCCAACATCGGGAACAATCTTCCTGCATCTAGCCTGTCCAACCCCTTAAGAATTTTGTGGGTTTCTATAAGATGCCCCCTCAATCTTCTAAATTTTAGCGAGTACAAGCCGAGTCTATCCAGTCTTTCTTCATATGGAAGTCCTGACATCCCAAGAATCAGTCTGGTGAACCTTCTATGTACTCCCTCTATGGCAAGAATGTCCTTCCTCAGATTAGGAGCCAAAACTGTACGCAATACTCCGGGTGTGGTCTCACCAAGACCCCGTACAACTGCAGTAGAACCTCCCTGCTCCTATACTCAAATCCTTTTGCTAGGAATGCTAACATACCATTCGCTTTCTTCACTGCCTGCTGCACCTGCATGCCTACTTTCAATGACTGGTGTACCTTGACACCCAGGTCTCGTTGCAGCTCCCCTTTTCCTAATCGGCCACCATTCAGATAATAGTCTACTTTCCTGTTTTTGCCACCAAAGTGGGTAGCCTCACATTTATTCTCATTATACTGCATCTGCCATGCATTTGCCCACTCACCCAGCCTATACAAGTCACCTTGTAGCCTCCTAGATTAGAGGGCTTCAAACGGTTTAGAGATGTTCAGAGGGCTTCAGATGGGTTCAGATGTGTTTAGAAGTGTTCAGAAGTGTTGTAGAGGGAAATTGGTGGGGGAGGGGGGGGGGGGGGGAGAGATAGAGGGGGTTTAGAGGTGTTCAGAGGGTCCCAGAGGGGTTTAGAGACGTTATAAGCCCCCCGTGAGAAATTGTATTTCTCTGAAATTGAAGATAGACATAAAGCTGGAGTAACTCAGCAGGACAGGCAGCGCAGCGACTCTGGAGAGAAGACCCTTCTTCAGACTGAATTGAACTCTCGTCGGTGAGAGTACGTGATTGTCTGAAGAAGGGTCTAGACCAGAAACGCAACCCTGTCCCCAGAGCCGCTGCCCGTCCCGCTGAGCCACCTTCAACTTCAGAGCCAAACAAAAAACGCAGAGTGCTGGAGGAACTCAGCGGTCAAGGCGGCTGCCTCACCCGCTAGGTTTCTCCAGCATTTTTGTCTACCGCTAAAAGTCAATGATTCCGGGAATGCCGAGACAACAGGGTGAGAGAGCTAGAGAGAGAGACGAGATGGGGAGCGGGAGAGAGAGAGGGAGAGAGAGAGCAAAACACAGAGAGACACAACGTGGGTCGGTAGGTGAATGACCAACCTGCACACCAGGAAGAAGCCCCTTCTCGCGGTCCGGGGCCCTCACTCATGATGGTGAGTTTAAAGAAATTCTCAACGTGTCATCGATCTACATCCCTCAGTAAATGTAATTGTGTTTTAAACAAGTATTATTGACGCCGCGTGAATTTCATTCAAAGGAACACGGCGTCATTAATATTCATTCAAAACACAATAACATTTACTGAGGAATGTGGATGGATGCAGATTGATATAACAACTTGTTAACAACTTCATGTTAAGAAGTGCTAACAGTACTAGTTATCAGTCTGAAGAAGGGTTTCGGCCCGAAACTTCGCCTATTTCCTTCGCTCCATAGATGCTGCTGCACCCGCTGAGTTTCCCCAGCAATTTTGTGTACCTTCGATATTCCAGCATCTGCAGTTCCCTTTTGAACAGTACTAGTTAACAAATCGTTTGTGTCTGATGGCCGTGCAGCGGTTGTTATACATGGTCGTTTAAAAAAATAATCCGGATGGCGAATTAAAAATAAAAATCTTTATTTAACATAGAGAATTCGTATTTCCGTACGAAATACGGAACATTAGTGCGGGGCCCCCATTAGGCGCGGGGCCCAATTGGGGGCAATCGGTCAAATCGGCTTAAGGCCGGCCCTGGCTGCAGCAGCCACACGGCATCGGTGCTGGAGCAGCGGCAGCGGCGACCTGGCCTCGGAGCTGGGACAGCGGCGACCAGAACTCGGAGCTGGGGCACGTTCCGGCGGCATCGGCCACTCGACCCGACCACGGCCTCGGCGCAGAGATCGCTGGTTGATTAAAATTGTTGGATACATTTTTAGGGGCGCAAAAAAATTGTTAGATAAAAAAAATTATAAAATGGCAAAAAAAATTACATTTTATTACAATAATTCAGGGGAAGGCTGCTAAAGAGCTGCAGCGTGCCTTTAGAACAATTTTTTTTGCCATTTTATAAAAAATATTTATCCAACTATTTTTTTGCGCCCCTAAAAATTTAGCGCCCGGGGCAACCCCCCCCCCCCCTCCCCCCTCCCTCCCCACCCACCCACGCTACGCCACTGGCAGCATCTATGTGGAGCGAAGGAAATAGGCAACGTTTCGGGTCGAGACCCTTCTTCAGACCCGAAACGTCCCCTATTTCCTTCGCTCCACATAGACGATGCTGCTGCGCCCGCTGAGTTTCTCCAGCACTTTTGTCTTTTCCTTCGATTTTCCAGCATCTGCAGTTCCTTCTTAAACCTTTATCTTGCAAAGCAGCAGTTGTACAGTGCAAAATGAGAAGGCGTTTCCCAGGGAATCACACATAAAACTTAAACATTTCATACATACATAAAAACAATCCAGTCGCTGATAAAAACAGTAGGAATAGTAAAAAAAAAAGTGCAGGTAAAAAACACTCCGTGTCCGGGGGTCGGGGCTGGGATCTGTGCTCGGGTCTGGGCTGGGCTGGGGTCTGTGCTCGGGGGCTCGGGGCTGGGGTCTGTGCTCGGGGCTGGAGTTTGTGCTCGGGGCTGGGGTCGGGGCCGGGGTCTGCGCTCGGGGCTGGGGTCTGCGCTCGGGGCTGGGGTCTGCGCTCTCGGGTTTGGGGTCTGCGCTCGGGGCTGGGGTCTGCGCTCGGGGCTGGGGTCTGGGCTCGGGGCTGGAATCTGGGCTCGGGCCTGGGGTCTGGGCTCGGGTCTGCGCTCGGGGCTCCAGAGAGATGCCGCCTGTCCCACCTGCGCGATTTTTCGGTGTTCGCTGTAAACCAGCATCTGCAGTCTGAAGAATGGTTTCGGCCTGAAACGTCACCTATTTCCTTCGCTCCACAGCGATGATGCTGCTGCACCCGCTGAGTTTCTCCAGCATTTTTCCCCACCTTCGATTTTCCAGCATCTGCAGTTCTTCTCGGCTCGGCTCGGCTCGGCTTGGCGCTCGGGGCTCCACTCGGGTCCCGGTTCTGCGCCTGCGTTCGGGGCTCGGCTCGGCCGGCCGCCTTACACATGCGCACTGCCACGGCAGCCGGTTGGCGCTGGGCCACTTTCTCCCTCCCTTTGTACTGTGGGAGATCTGGCCGCCATTGCTGTCCGATTCAAATTCAGATTCAGATTCAACTTTAATTGTCATTGTGTCAGTGTACAGTACAGAGACAACGAAATGCAGTTAGCATATCCCTGGAAGAGCGACATAGAATATGATTTCAATAAATAAAACTATTTACATGCATACAGTCAGTGTTTTTCCTGTGGGAGGTGTGTCCTGGGAGGGGGAGGGTGGGTGATTGGCAGTCACCGAGGTACATTGTTGAGTAGTCTGTCCGGTGGCTGCCTCACCATGACCGCTGAAAACCAACGATGAGTCACTCTCTGGAGTAACTCTTGCTTCTTGGTTTCCTGGTCCTCCAAAAATATTCAAAATGGAATTTAAACTGGTGGACCCACCACCACCAAACTCTGAAAAATAACAGCCTATTGCATTGTATCTGTTTATTTATTGTGTATATATATATATGGTCGATGGTATATAGACACACTGAACTTTTAAGTCCTGGTCTGTATAACTCAGCGGACAGGCAGCATCCCTGGAGAGAAGTAAATGGAGCACCTTTCAGTCGAGGTCTTAATCAGTCTGAAATGTCAGCCGTAATGTCACCCATTCATTCTCACCAGAGATGCTGTCTGTCCCGCTGAGTTACTTCAGCATTTTTGTGTATCTTCGGTTTAAACCAGCATCTGTAGTTCCTTCCTACACAGCGCGGCATTAATGTTGCTTGAATGTTGCGTGGCAGTGCGCATGTGCACGGCTGCACTTGCACGCAATGTTGTGCTGAATTTTCCACTCATCTTTTGCATCTCTCTTTTTTTTAACACAGGCAGAGAAAACTTCAGTGTGATAAAGATCTGATCGACATAAATGAAACTTGGGACATGGTAAAGCAAAACTTGTTTTGGCTAATTTTAAACAAACATGCTCTTAAAATTGCAAAGTGATCCGAGACGTTGTACGGTGTACGCCAGGAATGGAACAAGAAAATATACTTTATGGATAGGTTACTAAACCCATATTTGTTATTTTATTTGGAAAAAAAGATTTGCAAATGACTTTAAATCTCATGCAGAAATAAAAGTTATAATCAAACATCCAGGCTTTAATTCTTAACTAAAGCAGAAATGCATTTTCAAGATTCTAATTCAAAATTAGCCAAAGTTCAATTTAAACATTGCTGTTCTGTTCCACGACTCTTCCGTGCTGGTTCCATGTAGTTCTCAATTCTCTGATCTTTGTCCTTGTCTATTGTAACGATTCAAATCAATAGATATGAGCTCCCTATTAAGTAGCTTCTAAGTTATTAGTGATATGAAACTGATTTCTAGTATGTGTGTATCCTTAGCAAGCATACCTTTAATTTTCCATCTTTGATGAGCCTCAAAGGTGACCTGAGCAGGTATTCTTGCAGTGCTTTTAAGATTTTTTTGACCCAGAGTTAATAAATATATTTCCACGACAGACCAATGTCGGTGCCAATCCCGTGCCGGAAAATATCAAAACTCTCCGCGGAACATGCTGATAACAAAGGTAATGTGTTTTTTTTAATTGCATGTACAATCTCAGCAGTGTTAAATATCTCAGCACTTGCTATTTAAGACTTATTAACGACAAGTTGGGTTCCCATATCGTTCCCTTTTGGGCATCTTGAAAAGGGAAATGAGCTGTTGGACCTGCCTTTACTTGTGACAGTAATTTCAGCGGAGAGGGTAGACTGGAGGGGGAGGATATTCAGCTGCAGCAGATTGTGGAATAAACTATTATAGATACTAGGGCTCTTAAGTGATTTCTGTCTGCAGAATTTATCCATAAAACACTTCTGTTAAAAGAGTAAACGCTTGAAAGATTATGTTGCACTGTGCCATTTAACTTTTGTTGTTGTTGCCTTCTAAATCCCCTTACCAGTTCAGCGCCAAGCGGGGAGCAAAATTTGATCTCCAAGCCAGCTTGCGTCGACCTCTCCCTATAAGCCACATACAGGTTGGTATGCATTGCTTCAGGTGACCCTTTGGATAGATTATCTTGAGGTCAGAGAGTATGCGTATTGCTAAAGTGGGTCTTTATTTAGGATTCTAGAATCCCGCATAGGGCACCACATACTCAAAATCAATTCAATGTCATTACCACTTTCTAAATTATTCACTTAATTTAGTTAAAGCTATAATGGAATCTGCATTGAAACAAAATCAATTCAATGTCATTACCACTTTCTAAATTATTCACTTAATTTAGTTAAAGCTATAATGGAATCTGCATTGAAACAAAATTTCTAAGGTATTTGAATCTATTTACCTTTTTCCAATAATCATCGTTACTTTTGGTGGGGGGGTGGGTGGGTTTGAATTTGTGGGTTGGCATCATCCTGGAGGGGACCGAGGGCCAGCAGAGCCTTTTGAAGAGCAGTGACGGTTGCCTTTGTAAGGGTCGTCTGCAGACTTCCTGTAGTAATGGGAGTGCCTTCTTGTGATTCCTTAAGTGGAGAAGGATTTTGGTGCCACCTCTCTCCAAACATCTCCTCCCTGTTCTTAATTTGATTCATTTCTCGTCTAATGAATGTAGAACCACTTTTTGTGGGATTTGGCACTTTTGAAATTTGTGAGAGAACCTGTTTAAACCATCAGGGTTATGAATGGGACGCCATCTAGGTCGGTTTACCTGAAATTTATTTTATGGGAGGTTGTACAGTTCTGCTTACAACTTGCAGGAAAAGTGAATCTGGCCGTTAATGTTCAATTGGAACCTTTGGCATTTGGAAAGGATTGAATAGCACTGATCACTGAGGTCAATGTGGTCATGGTCGTACAGTATGGAAACTCCCTTTGGCCCAACATGCCCGCACTAAATAAAATGTGCTACCTGCCTGCGTATGCCATGTGCCTGTCTGAATGTTTCTTGAACGTCGCGATAGTATCTGCAAATGATTTGGAAACATGTTGGGTATTGCTTTACCATGGTTATTTGGGCAGGTTGGCCTCAAATTGAGGTCGCCTCAAATTGTTTGGCAACGTTCCTGAATTCCACTTGTTAGTAGATTCATTTAAATTTATAGGCTCGTGTTGACACATTTACCAATGATAAGTTTATCTTGATCTGAACACTTATAATTATGAGCATCAAGTCTCTTTAAAACCTTTTTGTTTCTGTTAAGGACGTATTAAAAATCATATGACAGTAATCTGTTAGTACCTGGTATTCAAAATTAATGTGTTTAATTTTGACTATAGCTGCATTTGAAAACCTTCACATTGACTAATTATGCCTCCTTATTAAAGTACTCATTTTGTTTTATAGGAAAGTTAAAACCTTGGGGAGAGGTAAAAGAGGTAGTGGTGGCTCGCAAGCTGGCCAATGGGAGGCTCTTCGTGCAGGGCTTTAAGCTGCCGAAAATCCAAACCAGGTAAGATTTCCAAATCAGTAGCATTTGACTTGAGGGCATGAATGAACCTTCTGCCCTTGTACTTTACGGTGATGCTATTGAAGCTTCAGTGAGTTGCTGTTGTCAATCTTGGGATGGACGTCTGGATGTGACTCTGATACTTTGTGGCTGAGCCCTGCTCCACTTGACGTTTGTCAGCCTGTGCAGGTCGTCACAAGACCAACACACACATACCGCCAAGGCCACATAGTATCACAGGTGATCGTCAAAAGCCTTTGATGTTTCTTCTGGCTTCATACCATCCCAACTACGAAATGTCACTGGTCTCTCAAATTCACAAAGTTTAAAACAAAAATTTCAGTAGGAATCAAAAATCTGGGTGGTGCTGGAGCACTGAACAGTGGAGTGCAGGGACTCTGCAGAAGGACTGGGACAGGTGGGAGAGTTGGCAGAGAAGTGGCAGATGGATTATAGTGTAGCAAAGTGTGGAGTCATGCATTTTGGTAGGCAGAATAAAGGCGTAGACTATTTTCATAATGGGGAGAGAATCCAGAAATTGGAGGTGCAAAGGAACTCTGGAATGCTGGTGCAGGATTCCCAAAGAGTTAACTTGCAAGTTGAATCAGGAGAAATGAAGGCGAATGCATTGCTAGCATTTATTTCATGAGGGCTAGGATACAAAAACATGGTTTAATGACACTTCCTTGTTCACTTTCTTCTAACCCAGAGGTTCTGAAACAAATCTTTTCTGTTTTATGGCTGAACTGAATTATTACTTTTGCTAGAGTATAGATATGTTGTGAATTGTGCTTATTCTTGCATTAGTGTCAGCTGATGTGGAAAAGCCTGGCTGATGTATTCAGACATCTTTATTGCTGCGTGGTTTTACACTCTGTTCTGTTGCAGGGAAGATCGGCGGCTAAAGTTTACACTGAGAAGAAACATAAAGAAGAATCTAGTTTTGGGAGCAAGGCGGGGCCTGTCCTATTAAATTTTAAAATATTTATTGTTTCAAGATGTGTCGTTTTAAAATAGATTTGTTGTTTTTTTTAGAGTTTATGTATTTCATTTTTTATTTATATAATTTTGCCTTTTTGTATATTTATTTGTAACTTAATAATATCAAAATACGTGCATTTAATTAATCTTTGTCTTCGTATTAATGTGAACAATTTAAATTGATTTTATTAAAATAAAACGTGCTTTTTATGTATTTGTATCTATTCAATAAAGAAAGATTTAATTTAAAAAAATGTTCCTATACTTTAAAAGGATATTGGGATGAGGATAGATGATTGTGATATTTGTTATACTGATTGAATTGGGAAGGGTGATTATCGGGTGATGGGTTGTATATATGACTAAGATACTGTATAGTATTTGCGGGTTTTTTCTTTTCTTTTTCTTTTTTTCTTTTTTGTATGGCTTTGTAAATATTTGATTAGTGTTCAAATGTAAATAATTTGGTGTACATATAGTGGCTGGTGTACATATGGTGTACATATAGCTGCTAAATGTGTATAAGATAATTACAAGCAGTTGAATAAGGGGTGGGAATTAATAAGCTTTGGCTGCTTCCTGCTCCTTTTCGGACACATATGATTTCATTTATTTATAGATATTGTTTGTGACACTTTATATGTGTTTTTTGTTTTGTTTTTTGTATGCTGTTTCATACTTGCTTTTTGTTCTTTTATTCTGTCTGAAATAAATAATTAAATAAATAAATAAATACTCAATAATCTTTAGCTGTTACTGTAGCACTTTATTTACTGTAGTCAGCAAAATAGAGAGAGTACATAGGAGATTTACTAGAATGTTGCCTGGGTTTCAGCAACTAAGTTACAGAGAAAGGTTGAACAAGTTAGGGCTTTTTACTTTGGAGTGCAGAAGGTTAAGGGGGGACTTGATAGAGGTCTTTAAAATGATGAGAGGGATAGACAGAGTTGACGCGGATAAGCTTTTCCCACTGAGAGTAGGGAAGTTTCAAACAAGGGGACATGATTTGAGAATTAAGGGACAGAAGTTTAGGGGTAACATGAGGGGGAACTTCTTTACTCAGAGAGTGGTGGCTGTGTGGAATGAGCTTCCAGTGAAGGTGGTGGAGGCAGGTTCGTTTTTATCATTTAAAAATAAATTGGATAGTTATATGGACGGGAAAGGAATGGAGGGTTATGGTCTGAGCGCAGGTATATGGGACTAGGGGAGAATACGTGTTCGGCGCGGACTAGAAGGGTCGAGATGGCCTGTTTCCGTGCTGTAATTGTTATATTATATGGTTATGTGCTGGAGCCCCCCCCCCCCCCCCCCCCGCCCCTGTTACTGTAGCACCTTATGACCTGTGGTCCCCCCCCCCCCTGTTACTGTAGCACCTTATGTCCTGGAGTCCCCCCCCCCCCCCCTGCAGGTGATCCCGACCCTACTGTTACTGTAGCATTTTGCGCCAGCGACCCTATAAAGATGATGGGCTGGCGGGAGCTGGGCTCGGGTCTGGGGTCTGGGCTCGGGGCTGGGGTCTGGGCTCAGGGCTGGGCTCTGGTCTGGGGTCTGGGCTCGGGTCTCGGCTCTGGGGGTTCGGGTCTTGGGTCTGTGCTCGGGTCTGGGGTCTGCGCTCGGGTCGGGTCTGCGCTCGGGGCTCCAGAGAGATGCCGCCTGTCCCACATGCGCGATTTTTCGGTGTTCGGTGTAAACCAGCATCTGCAGTCTGAAGAAGGGTTTCGGCCTGAAACGTCACCTATTTCCTTCGCTCCACAGCGATGATGCTGCTGCACCCGCTTAGTTTCTCCAGCATTTTTACCCACATTCGATTTACCAGCACCTGCAGTGCTTCCCGGGGCTCGGCTCGGCTCGGCGCTCGGGGCTCGGGGCTCCACTCGGGTCCCGGGTCTGCGCCTGCGCTCGGGGCTCGGCTCGGCCGGCCGCCTTACACATGCGCACTGCCACGGCAACCGGTCGGCGCGGGGCCACTTTCTCGCTCCCTTTGCATTGTGGGAGATATGGCCGCCATTGCTGTGCCATTCAAATTCAGATTCAGATTCAACTTTAATTGTCATTGTGTCAGTGTACAGTACAGAGACAACGAAATGCAGTTAGCATCTCCCTGGAAGAGCGACATAGAATATGATTTCAATAAATAAAGCTATTTACATGCACACAGTCATAGTGTTTTTCCTGTGGGAGGAGTGTCTTGGGAGGGGGGGTGGGTACGAGTCCCGAGTCACTGCCCCCCTCCTCCAATGACATCCCCCACCTCAAGATGCTGCCCTCTGCCATGCTATAGGACGCACCCCCTACTGAAGCTGACCACATCCCCTGCATGAGGACACCCCACCCCCTTCTCATCAGTTCACGACAACCCCCGCCTGAAGCTGCCCTTGGCTGCACGACATTTACCACCCATAGGGCAGTGTCTTGAGGAGAGGGATGAGTCTGTGTATGTGTGTGTGATTGAGTCTGTGTGTGTGTGTGAGTGTGTGGGTCTTTGTGTGAATGTGTGTGTCATTGAGTTTGTGTGTGCGTGAATGAGTTTGTATGTGTGTGTGAATATGTGTATGAGAATGTGTGTGCGTGTGAATATGTGTGTGTGTGTGAATATGTGTATGTGTGTGTGTGAATATGTGCGTGTGTATATGTGTGTGTGCGTGTGTGTGTGTCTGAATATGTGTGTGAGTGAATGTGTGTGAATATATGTGTGAGTGTGTGTGCATATGTGTGTGAATGCGTGTGAATATATATGTGTGTGTGTGTGAAATAATATAGTATTTCGTAGTTCAGAGCTTATTTGTTAAGTTTAATAGCATGATGGCTGTCAGGAAGAAGCTGTTCCTCAATGTAGATGTTACCGTTTTCAGTTTACAAAAGTCGGACATGACTCCAGAAGTCGGGCATCAGTCAGTCCACAAGCTGTGAGAGTCAGTCCAAAGTCCATGAGTTAATCCCAAGGCAGTGAGTGAGTCCACAGGTCATGAGTAAATCGCTCACTGCCCCCTCTCCTCCACTGACATCCCCCACCTCAAGATGCTGCCCTCCGCCTGGCTATAGGATGCACCCCCTACTGAAGCTGCCCTCATCCCCTGCATGAGCCCCCCCCCCCCCCATTTCTCATCAGCACACGAGAACCCCCACCTGAAGCTGTGCCCCTCCCTTGGCTGCATGATGTTTACCACGCCCTACCCCACCCTGACAGCCCCCACCACAAAAAATTGTTTTGTACAAAATCTTCAGTGTTCATTAACAACTGAAATTGTCTTTCGGCTGCTTTTTCAACATCATGTCAGGAAATGTTAGAGGTCAAGGTGATGTGGCTATTGCTGTAGTATCCTCTAGGATAGCAGCTACATTTCTGCCAGGTGGAAGAACTACACATTCTCGATTCAAGATACCCATCCAAGTGGCCGAGGATACATTGTGCAACATCGAGAAGAACTCTAAGACGGCACATTTTACGAGGCAAGTGAAAGTCATTGTTTGGGATGAATGTCCAATGATTAGGAGAGAATGCTTTGAAGTTGTGGACAGAACTCTTACAGAAGTCTTCAGCAACACCAAGCATTTTGGTGCCCGCCTGCCAGTACAGGCCTCAGTGACTGAGCTGCCAGCCCAAAAATCCATTCCGCCCACAAACTCCATACTAGCCCTCTGGAAACCAGTACCTTTGGCCCAACATACTAGCTCAACAGAAATATGAAGGGAAATGTCAAAGGTTTCCTGAAGGATGGAACATCGCCCAAGAATGTTGTCATTAATAGCGTGCTTCGTTGAATGATGACCTGAGATATTCTCAGATTTTCCTTCTTAAAATTTGACCGCTGACTTTCTCTATATTAAAATTGTCTCTTTTTATCAACAGGAAACAGTCATCAAGAGGCAGTGAGCAGCAGAACACAACAAGACGCAACAAGAGACACAACAAGTAAAAACTTAATAAATCTCATCTTTTAAATTTAAATTGTTCTTATATTTTAAGAGTCATTCACATTTTAAACTTTAATAAAACCTTTTTGCACTTTTAATGCTGTGTGTTCTTCATCACAATAGAACCTAATAGGCAGGAATGGCTGCTCTGTGGGAGTGCCACTAAGAGTGCATGGGGGGGGGGGAGGTTGTGGGGAGATGCACTGAATGTGTGGGTGGGAGGGGAATGGCAAGGAGCAGAGTGGGGGGGGGAAGGTAGGTAGGGTGACTGAGTGAACTGCCAGCGTACCAGGCGTGAGCGACTGCACTGCCAGCCCACGAGCCGTGAGTTAGTGAACTGCCAGCCCACCAGCTGTAAGTAACTGAACTGCCAGCCCAATAATCCATTCAGTCCACCCTCTTCCCCCTTCTCTCTTACAGTCTGTCACCTGTTTTGGGCAGAATTTCTGGCAGTTTCTCAGCCGCCAGCCTGCCAGGTCCGAGTGATTGTACTGCCAGGCCTCAGTGACTGATCTGCCAGCCCTCAGTGACTGTGCTGCCAGCCCAAAAACCCATTTGGCCCACAAACTCCATACTAGCCCTCCGGAAACCAGTAGCTTCGGCCCACAACACTCATACTAGCGCAACAGAAAGCCCCCCCCTCCACCCCCCACTGGCCAGCAATATTGGAATTGGTGGAGAGGTGGAATATTGTGTAGGGTGTCCAGTCCTCCCGTGTGATGCTGGGACCCAACGGGTCCCACTTAGTCTAGTATTTGATAAAATTAAGAATGACTGGGAACGAGGACTCCAAATTTCTCTACCTAGAGAAAAATGGGAGAGGATTCTTCAATTAGTTAATACTTGCTCATGTGTGCAAGACATGCTCTGATACAATTCAAGGTAGTTCACAGAGCTCATATGTCATAAGATAAGTTAGCTCGTGTTTATGGTGATATAAATCCTACCTGTGACAGATATAACTCTGAAGTGGCCTCACTGACTCATATGTTTTGGTCCTGCCCACTTTTGGACAAATATTGGAAATACATTTTTGATACAATTTCTGTAGTTTTATGTATAGATTTACAACCTCATCCTATTACTGCAATTTTTGGGCTTCCAATGTTAGATTCTACTCATTTGTCCCGCTCCGCCCATCGGCTGATTGCTTTTACCGCATTAATTGCCAGAAGATCTATTTTATTTAAATGGAAAGACTCTAACCCTCCGACCACTCTCCATTGGTACTCTGAAACGATATCATGTTTAAATTTTGAAAAAATCAGGAGTGACATTGTTGAACCCTTGGTTAAAATTGATAGGGCATGGAGAAGCTTTATTCAACATTTTCATACGATATAAACTGTCCCGTCTCCAACCGTTATAATAATTATTTTACCTCTATATGGTGGAACGGACTTGATGACAAACAGGGACTTCAATTGTTGACATTCTCAGCTCAGATTGTTGCTTTGTTTTCTAGTTTAGGGGGTTTTGTTTCTTCCTTTTTTCTCTTTTTTTTCTTTTTACCTTTTGTTTTTTTTTCTACATATAAGTTTTCTTTTAAAGATTTAACTATATTGACCGGGAGGTCTATATTCAATGTGTATTTTGACACTGGACTCATATTTAAGTTATACATGTTATTAATGTAATCCTGATCCCTTTGTATTAATATAATTGTTTGTTTTATTTTTGCTTTTGGAAAAAAATGAATAAAATAATTTTGAAAGAAAAGAATAAAGGGGTCGGCTGTTTAGGATTGTGATGAGGAAAAACGTTTTCACCCAGAGAAGCACATGGTCTGTAAAAGCCTTCCGGTCACTGTTTAAAAGTTGACAAAGTGCCTCATGATTCAGGATGAAAGTAATGGCGGTAACATCAAGAGATACAAAGTGGAGAGGTGAGAGGTCGCTGAGGGGGTAAGCGGTGTTTCAGAGGGGGAGGTGGTGGTTGAGGGGGGGAGGGGTGGATGAGGGGGGAGTTGAGCGGAGGAGGCGTGGATGAGGGGAGGAGGCGTGGATGAGGGGGGAGTTGAGGGGAGGATGAGGGGGGAGTTGAGGGGAGGGGGCGTGGTTGAGCGGGGGAGGGGTGGGTGAGGGGAGGAGCGATTGATGGGGAAGGTTGGATGTGGGGTGGAGGGGTTGAAGAGGGGGGAGGGGTGGGGAGAATTGAGGGGTGAGGTGGTCGGTGCGGCAGGAGGGGCGTTAGGGGCCGGGGGGACAGAAAACAGGGAAGATAGACACAAAATGCTGGAGTAACTCAGCAGAACAGGCAGCTTCTCTGGAGAGAAGGAATGGGTGACGTTCCTAGTCGAGACCCTTCTTCAGATTTTTCTCCTTCTCTCCAGAGATGCTGCCTGTCCCGCCGAGTTACTGCAGCATTTTGTGTCTATATGCGGTGTGAACCCACACCTACAGTTCCATCCCACACGGAGGGAAAGTGGACAACTCACCTGCAGTGACGGGGCAACTGCTGTGGCAGTTTGTGACAAAGATCCTTTGGTTTGTGACACAAGTAGACGCAGATGTGAACATGAGCGGTTCCTGCAACACATGGTGACTCCTTCTTTGCAACACAAGGTGGAACGAGCCTGGCCAGCTACTTGGTTGGTTTTGGTTGGCTGTCCGCCAGTGTGTGAGACGGGAGATTCACACACAGGCGGAGAAGGAGAAGATTCAAGATGGATGAGAGGGTATCTTATTGAAACATAAAAGATTATTAAGGGCTTGGACACGCTAGAGGCAGGAATCATGTTCCCGATGTTGGGGGAGTCCAGAACCAGGGGTCACTGTTTAAGAATAAGGGGTCGGCCCTTTGGAACAAAGATGAGGAAACACTTTTTCTCACAGAGAGTTGTGAATCTGTGGAATTCTCTGCCTCAGAGGGCGGTGGAGGCCGGTTCTCTGGATACTTTCAGGAGATAGCTAGATAGAGCTCTTAAAAATAGTGGAGTCAGGGGATATGGGGTGAAGGCTGGAACGGGGTACTGATTGTGGATGATCACAGTGAATGGCGGTGCTGGCTGTAAGGGCCGAATGGCCTCCTCCTGCACCCATTGTCTATGGTCTAATAGGTTTAAGGTGAGGGGGGAAAGATTTAATAGGAATTGGAGCAGGTAATGTCTTCATGCAAAGGGTGGTGGGTGTATGGAACGAGTTGCCAGAGGGGGTAGATGAGGCCGATACTATTGCAACGTTTAGGAAACTGTTGGACAGGTACGTGGATAGGACAAGTTTAGAGGGATATGGACCAAATGCAGGCAGGTGGGACTAGTGTGGCTGGGACATGTTGGCCGGTGTGGGCAAGTTGGGCCGAAGGGCCTGTTTCCACACTGCATCTATCACTCTATGACTAGAGTGTGGATTTTGTACAATGGCCCCTCTTGTTTACAGGATCAGTAGACTGTTTATGTACACGTGCTGACCTGGGGTACGGTAATACTCTGCTGGACTGTTTGTAATCAAAAATATAATTGCAATGTGTAGCATTTCACACCTGTGACAATAAAAGTGCCAATGAGTGTCAGATTCATGATTCATAATTCTGTTATTTTTTTGTTAATGATTAATATGTTCTTTTTCTTATCGAGTCCACACACAAGATTAGAAGTTGTTCAGCCAGAGCCGAACACACTTCTCGGCATCTGCATACAATGGTGTCTGTCTTGCACTTCTTGTGCGTGGTGATGGAAAGATTGGTGAAAACAGGGCCCCGACGTGAACGCTCTTTCCTTGACTCCATTAATATGTTAATAAATTATAATTCGGTTAACTTTCGTTTTTAATGTTTTGGATTCAAAGCCCTTTGATTGGATCGGACTGTGCAAGGATGGAGGGGGCACTGAGGGCAAAGAGGCTGTGCCCACACGGCAATGTTAAAGGGGAGACCTTTCCAATCCACGCTTCCCTCTTTCTGTGCCTTTTCAAAATTGGTTATTTATATTGCAGTGGGGGCGGGATGTAGTGGGGGCGGGGCTAATAATGGACAGGCGGCGATTGGACAAGGGAGACGTCGGTCAGCAGGCAGTGGGGGCGGGACATGATGCTTCAGCGCGGTGATTGGATGATGGAGGTGTCGGTCAGAGGCGGGGGGGCGGGACTGAGGGTGGAGCTTCTGTTCCACCGTCACCTTGTGTTGCAGGAACCAAAGATGAAAGAGCTGAACAAAGCTCTATAATCTGCTCTCTAATCTTTTTCAATTCAATTCAATTCAACTTTAATGTCATTGCACAGATACAAGTATGGGTACAACGAAATGCAGTTTAGCGTCAGTCCGTAGTAATAGTGCAATATAGAAATAAAAATACAGAATAAGCAAACAATGTGGACGGAGAGACTGGAGAAATCTATCGGCGGGACTCCGAGTTCAGCAATGTGATAGTGTTGTTGTAGAAGCTGTTCCTCATCCTACTAGTACGAGACCTGAGGCTCCTGTACCGCCTCCCTGATGGGAGGAGGGCAAACAGTCCATGGTTGGGGTGGGAGGGGTCTTTGATTATCTTCCCGGCCTGTCTCAGACTCCGTTTTCGGTGGAGGGCATCCATGGCACGGAGCGGGGCACCGATGATGTACTGAGCGGTTTTCACCACCCGTTGTAGTGCCTTCCTGTCCGCTACGGTGCAGCTGCTGTACCATACCGTGAAGCAGGTGGTCAGGATGCTTTCGATGGTACAGCGGTAAAGGTTGGTCAGGATCTGGGGGGACAGGTGAGCTTTCTTGAGCCTCCTCAGGAAGTAAAGGCGCTGCTTTGGCAGGAACCGCCCGAGTTACAACCTGCACATGTTACAAATGTCTATCCTTCTTGTTTCCCCTCCCGGCCGCTGATGCCCCTCCTACCGCCCCGACCACCTCACCCCACCCCCCCATGTCCACCCACCCTCCCCACACCCAACCCCCATGTCCCCCAATCCCGACCCCCCACCATTCACCGCAGACCCCACCTCCCCTCAGTCCCACGCCCTGAACCCCAGTCCCCACTAGTCCCCACCCCCTCCAACCCCCAGTCCGTACCCGCTACTCACTCCACCCTGGGGTGTTACCCACCCAACCCTCCAAGTCAAGTCAAGTTTATTCCTCACATACACATACGAGATGCGCAGTGAAATGAAAGTGGCAAATGCTCGCGGACTTGGTGCAAAAAGACAAACAAACAAACAACCAAACAAACTATAAACACAATCATAAACACACACATATTCTTTTACATATTAAATATTGGAAGGAAAAACATTCAGTAAAGTTAGATAGTGAGTGAGATAGGAGTTTACAGTCCGAATGGTCTCTGGGAATAAACTCCTTTTCAACCTCTCCGTTCTCACCGCATGGCAACGGAGGCGTTTGCCTGACCGTAGCAGCTGGAACAGTCCGTTGCTGGGGTGGAAGGGGTCTCCCCCTCCAGTCCCACGCAGTTGGGGAGGGGGGGGGGGGTTGGTGACCGGGCAACTTTACTTCTAGGTCCCTACCTGGTTGGTGAGGCAGCTTTTTCTCCGGGCTGCTCCATCGACCCGTCCTCGTGGCCTACCAGCGGGCGTGGAGCGCCGTTTCCTGGCGGGGATCGCCCAACACCTCGGCTTCGGTGGCGGCACAGCGCTGGAGCGCCATCGCGGCGCCTTTCAGACATCTCAAGGACACGTTACATAGATTAACAGGAATATAAACATATAATCAGAGTAAAATAAATAATAAAGACATCACAGAGACACAAACTAAAAACAGAATTCAGTCCAAAAACAAAAAAATCAAAAACACAATGTGAAGAGAGAGCAGCGGCAGCTAAAGCGCGCCAGCGTCCACTCTCCCTTCCGACAGCCATCTTGGACAAAGAGTAACAGGATTACATAGAGACAGAAAATCATCCCCTCACAATGGACACCACTGTGGGGAAAGGCACAAAGTCCAGTCCCCATCCCCAAGTTCACCCAAAGTCAGGCCTATTGAGGCCACCGCAGTTGCCTCTACAGAGGCCCGATGTTCCTGGCCGTTCTCACCGGGTGCTGTTGCCCCCGCGTCGGAAGAGTCCACTCAGCGGCTGGGCCACCTGGAACCAAGATAGCTCCTCCTCTAGATGTTGTGATAGTCCCCGTCTCAACTACTCCTCCCCCCGGCCCCCGAGTCACCCATCCCTCCCGACCTCAACCACCCGTCCCCCCCCCCCCCTCAACCTCCCCTCCTCCCGCGACCCCCCTTCCCCTCCGTCCTCCCTCGACACTTCCTTTGGTCCCCCCCTCTTCCTCCCCCCCTCCTCACCCTCCCCACTCTCCTCCCCCTCTCCTCTCCATCCCCCTCTCCTCTCCACCCCCCTCTCCTCACCCTCCCCTCTCCACTCTCCTCACCCTACCCTCTCCTCTCCACCCCCCTCTCTTCTCCTCCCCCGCTCTCCTCTCCACCCCCCTCTCCTCTCCACTCCCCATCTCCACTCTCCTCTCCTCTCTCCTCACCTCTCCACCCCCCTCTCCGCCTCCATCTGTTGTTCACTGTTTCTAACCGCTGTTGTTCACTCAGTCCGACACCTCCCTCTTTGTCCCACAGCCTGGAGTTGGTGCACATTAAGGGGCAGGAGATTCTTCTTCTACTTCTTCTACTTCTTCTTCTTCTTTGGAGTTTTACGGCAGCCGGCATCCGCAATGTTGCATTGCTGCCACCTTCTGGCTTCACTCCACATTACTCATGTCTTTATATTAGAGCCTTTTTATAAGGCCAGAGGCCCTCAAGAAATCAAACAACAACTTTATTCCTTTTCCTTTCCCTCCACACTCTAGAATGTTCTTTACTGATATTTCTGTCAATCCAATTTTCCTCATTTCAATGATCATAAATCCTCTTTCTGTCTCATATCTCCTACATGTAACTAGGGCATGCTGAACTGTTTCTGGTTGATGGCATTCCTCACACAGCCCAGTAGGGTGTTTTCCCAATATTTTTAATGTGCTGTTCAGGTGAGTGTGTCCTATCCTCAGTCTTGTTAATACTACCTGTTCCCCCCTCTTCTTCCTGTAATGCACACTCTGTTTTGTAGCGAATAGAGGTGTCTTGCCTTTGTCTCCTGTTCCCAGTATTGTTGCCATTCCTGATTTATTTTCTTCCACACAATGTGTTTTCCTTCAGATTTGGATAGTTGTAAGTTTACCTCTATGTTTCTTTTTTTTTACAGCCTCCTTTGCCAATTTATCCACCTTTTCATTCCCTAGAACACCAATGTGTGCTGGGACCCACAACAAAGTCACGTCACTGCCTATGGGATGCACCAGACCCAATACTCTGGATCGCAGATAATGAGTCGCTACATATTAATACTTTACATGGTTGCACCTGTTCCATCCACTGAACTGCCATCAAAATAGCGTACAGTTCCACTGTATATACTGTCAAATAGTTGTTTGTTCTTTTGTAAAGCTCAACATTCATCCCCTGGACTACCACAGCCACCCCTGTTGTTTCTGCTACTGGGTCCTTTGATCCATCTGTGAAAATTAAGAGGTGTTCCCTGTATTTATTATCTATATGGCTATGATATTCTGTCTTTAGGTCTGAATTTTTGTTCCTCCTTTTTGCCTCCCATATCTCCAGATCAACTTTTGGGATGTTCAGTAACCATATTGGGACAGATGGCCACAATACTGCAGGGCAAAACTCTTTGTCCTCTACTCCCAAGTCCCTTTCCACAACTCCTCCAACCCAGCCAAAGTTTCCAGACTGAGCCACCCCTCTCTCCCAGCACTCCTGTACTACCTGTTATGTTGGGTGGTTCTCTCCATGACCCTTACGGCTTAGCCAGTAATTAGCCATTAGTTGTCTGCTGCGCAGTCTCAACGGCATCTCCCCAGTTTCCACCTGTAGTGCACATACAGGTGACGTCCGCACACCTCCTATACAGACTCTTAGAGCTTCCGCTTGGACTTTGTCCAACTCGGACAACACTGACTTAGATGCTGACCCATAAGCTATACTGCCATATTCTAGTCTGGATCTGACCAGTGATACATAAATACGTTTAAGAGATAATACATCTGCTCCCCACTAAACCTGCCAAGCATCTCATTATATTGATGGCTTTTTTGCATTTTTCAATTATTTTTGTAACGTGGACCCTCCATGTTAATCTGGAGTCAAAATGAACCCCCAGGAAACGGAAATCTTTTACTCTTTCCAAATTGTTGCCATATAGTTTTAACTGGACATCCTCTTTAATTTTCTTCCTTGTGAAAACCATTGTCTTTGTCTTCTCTATAGAGAATTTAAAACCCCATTTCCCTCCCCACTCTTCCACCTGGGCTATCCCTTGCTGTACTTTTTCCACGATAAAATCTATATTCCTCCCCCTTCTCCATAGGCTGCCATCATCTGCAAAGAGCGATCGCCCCATCTCTGGTTGAATGTTTGCAAATATATCATTGATCATGATTGAGAATAGGATCGGGCTTATCGCACTTCCCTGGGGAGTTCCATTCTCGACTAGACATTTACTAGAGATGTCTGACCCTATTTTAACTTGGATACTTCTACCGTTGAGAAAATCCATTATCCAGTTAAAAATATTTCCTCCTACTCCCATTAAATGCAGCTTTATTAGAAGACCTTCTCTCCACAACATATCGTAAGCCTTCTCTACATCAAAAAATATGGTAACTACAGATTCTTTTTTAACTTGTGCTTTCCTTATATCATCTTCCAAGCACAGAACTGGATCATTAGTACCTCTCCCTTTTCTAAAGCCACTCTGATAATTAGCCACTATACCTTTTTCTTCCATTAGATGCATTAATCTTTCATTTACCAGTCTTTCCATCAGTTTACACATGTGTGCTGTTAAAGCTATAGGTCTATAATTTACTGGATTACTTGCATCTTTCCCTGGTTTTCTAATAGGCACAATGATTGCTTCCTTCCACCTCTCCGGTATTCGCCCTTCTTCCCACACCTTGTTATATAATGCAAGTAACTTTTGGAGTCCCTCCTCACTTAGATGCTTTATCATTATGTAACAAATATCATCCTTCCCTGGAGCTGAGTTCTTACACTTGGCCAGAGCTCTCTTTAGCTCCCCCAAATTAAATGGAATATTGTGGAAACGGAACTAAGAGTGCGCCACGCTTAAAATCAAAGATTATAGAGGAGCTCCTCTATAATCTATGCTTAAAATAAAGCGAAGCGGGGACGCAGCGCTGTGGGCGCTGGCAACGTAGTGCGGACCCAATAGGGCGGACCGTGTACAGGCAACTACATGGCGGACCGTGTAGGGTGAACTAAGAGCGATGGGGGCAGCGTATCTCCCCCAGGTCCGCGCTAGATCTTTACCCTGCCAATAGGGCGGACCCAATACGTTCCTCCCCCTGTACATGCGCACAACCACGGCCAGCACATCGCCTGCCGCCCTGCACATGCGCACCGCCACCGCAACTGGTCGGCGCCGGGCACTTTCTCCCTCCTTTTGCATTGTGGGAGATCTAGCCGCCATTGCTGTCCGCTCTCCGCGACCGCAACGAAACCCAACGAAAAATCACTCAGTGGAGCTGGAGTAACTCCGTGGATTAACTCTGGCTTCTTGGTTTCCTGTTCCTCCAAAAATATTCAAAATGGAATTTAAACTGTAGTGGACCCCCCACCACCAAACCCCAAACTCTGAACAATATCAGCCATATAACAATTACAGCACGGAAACAGGCCATCTCGACCCTTCTAGTCCGTGCCGAAGCCCATTGCACTTTATCTAGATACATAGATACATAGAAAATAGGTGCAGGAGGAGGTCATTTGGCCATTCGAACCAGCACCGCCATTCATTGTGATCATGGCTGATCATCCCCTATCAATAACCCGTGCCTGCCTTCTCCCCATATCCCTTGATTCCACTAGCCCCTAGAGCTCTATCTAACTCTCTCTTAAATCCATCCTGTGATTTAGCCTCCACAGCCCTCTTCTACAAATTCACAACTCTCTCGGTGAAAACGGTTTTTCTCACCTCAGTCTTAAATGGCCTCCCCTTTATTCTGAGACTGTGCCCCTGGTTCTGGACTCGCCCAACATTGGGAAAATTTTTCCTGCATCTAGCTTGTCCAGTCCTTTTATAATTTTATATGTTTCTATAAGATGCCCCCTCATCCTTCTAAGCTCCAGTGAATACAAGCCTAGTCTTTTCAATCTTTCCTCATATGACTGTCCCGCCAACCCAGGGATCAATCTCGTGAACCTATGCTGCACTGCCTCAATCACAAGGATGTCCTTCCTCAAATGAGGAGACAAAAACTGTACCCAATACTCCAGATGTGGTCTAACCAGAGCCCTATACAACTGCAGAACTGTTTATTTATTGTGTATATATATATGGTCTGTGGTGAACTTTTATCTCCTGTTCTGTATTATGTTTACATATTCTGTTGTGCTGCAGCAAGCAAGAATTTCATTGCCCTATCTGGGTCACCTGACAATAAAACTCCCTTGACTCTTGATTTGGACAAGCAAAAAAGGGTTCTTGGGGGAAAAAAAAGCTACCTTAAATTTAGCTGCACCTGTTTGGTACATATGGTAGGGTGAAGACTATTCCATGCTTTAATTGTGCGGGGGAACTCCATGGAGCAGCCAGCAACTCTGGATAGAAGAAATTGGGTGACGTTTCGTGTAGAGACCCTTCTTTAGACTCCCTCTGGTTTTGTGTTTTTAGTTTAATTTAAAGATACATTGTGGAAACAGGTCCTTTGGCCCACCGAGTCCATGCCGACCAGCGATCACCCGTACTCTAGTTCTATCCCACACATCAGCGACGTAAGTCAAGAGTGTTTTATTCTCTCACGTCCCAGTTAGAACAATGAAATCCTTACTTGCAGCAGCACAACAGAATATGTAAACATAGTACTCTGTAAACAATGTTATAAACAAAGAAGCAAAACAGTGTATATTTATATATGAATATATAACTATGTAAATATATATATGTGTGCGTGTGTGTATAATATATATACCCACACACACACACAAACACAATTTCCCTCTTGGGATTAATAAAGTTCTATCGTATAATATTGTGTGTGTAGGAAGGAACTGCAGATGCTGGTTTAAACTGAAGATAGACACAAAAAGCTGGAGTAACTCAACAGGTCAGACAGAATCTCTGGACAAAAGGAAAATATTGCGTTTTGGGTTGGGTCTGAAATAGGTTCCTGCACACCTATGGAATGGGGAAGGAAACAAGAACACACGGAGAAAACCGATGTGATCAAAGGGAAAAGGAGCAAACTCCATACACACAGCACCCATATTCAGGATCAATTCTGGTCTCTGGCACTTTTAGGCAGCAACTTTATGGCCAATGTACTGCCCCAATAGCCTTGAACTGAATTAAAACATACAGTAGCTGTAAAGGGGGACATAGCGTCACTTAGAGATTTAAGACTGAAAATGGATAGTATATTTTTTTAGTAAAGTTATCAACATATAATTTTTTGTGTGTTGGAAAACAAAATATAGTGGCACAGCTGGTGGACTTGCTGCCCCACACGCCAGAGATCTGTGTTCGATCCTGTTCTCGGGCACTGTCTGTGTTGAATTTGCACATTCTCCCTGTAAACGTGTGGGCTTCCTCCCACATCCCAAAGACGCATTGGCTTTGTAGGTTAACTTGTCTCTGTAAAATTGCCCCTAATGTGTAGGGAGTGGGTGAGGAAAGTGGGATAAACGAACTTGTGTGAATGGGTAGACAAAAATGTGGAGAAACTCAGCAGGTGAGGCAGCATCTATGGAGCGACTTTTCGGGTCGAGACTCTTCTTCATACTGATGTGAGTGGGGGGGGACGGGAAGAAGAAAGGAAGAGGTGGAAACAGTGGGCTGTGGGAGAGCTGGGAAGCTGAGGAGAAAGCAAGGACTACCTGAAATTGGAGAAGTCAATGTTCAATATGAGGTGCTGTTCCTCCAATTTACAGTGGGCCTCACTCAGGCCATGGAGGAGGCCCAGGACAGAAAGGTCGGATTGGGAATGGGAGGGGGAGTTGAATTGCTCAGACTATGGACAATAGGTGCATGAGTAGGCCATTCGACCCTTCAAGCCAGCACCGCCATTCAATGTGATCATGGCTGATCATCCCCAATCAGTACCCCGTTCCTGCCTTCTCCCCATATCCGCTGACTCGGCCATCTTTAAGAGCCCTATCTAGCTCTCTCTTGAAAGTATCCAGAGAACCTGCCTCCACCACCCTCTGAGGCAGAGAATTCCACAGACTCACCACTCTCTGTGAGAAAAAGTGTTTCCTCGTCTCCGTTCTAAATGGCTTACTCCTTATTCTTAAACTCTGGCCCCTGGTTCTGGACTCCCCCCACATCGGGAACATGTTTCCTGCCTAGAGCGTGTCCAAGCCCTTAACAATCTTATATGTTTCAATAAGATACCCTCTCATCCTTCTAAACCAGAGTGTACAAGCCCAGCCGCTCCATTCTCTCAGCATATGACAGTCCTGCCATCCCGGGAATTAACCTTGTAAACCTACGCTGCACTCCCTCAATAGCAAGAATGTCTTCCCGGGAGATCAGGTTGGTTATTGCGGACCGAGCGCAGGTGTTGGGCGAAGCGATCGCCAAGCCTACACTTGGTCTCACCAATGTAGATCAGCTGACACCTAGAGCAGTGGATGCAATAGATGAGGTTGGAGGAGATGCAGGTGAACCTCTGTCTCACCTGGAAAGACTGATTGGGTCCTTGAATGGAGTGGAGGGGGGAGGTAAAGCGACAAGTGTAGCATTTCCTGCGGTTGCAAGGGAAAGTGCCAGGAGAGGCGGTGGTTTGGGTGGGAAGGGACAAATTGACCAGGGAGTTACGGAGGGAGCGGTCTCTGCGGAAAGCCGACAGGGGAGGAGATGAGAAGATGTGGTGAGTGGTGGGATCACATTGGTAGGCAAACAAGCTGCAGAAACTCAGCAGGTGAGGCAGCATCTGTGGAGGGAAGGAATAGACGACGTTTCGGGTCGAGACCCTTCTTCAGACTGATGTCGGGAGGGGTGGGGGGCACGAAAAAAAATGGAAGAGGCGGAAACAATAGGCTGTGGGAGAGCTGGGAAGGGGAGGGGAAGGAGGGAGAAAGCAAGGACTACCTGAAATTGGAGAAGTCAATGTTCATACCGCTGGGGTGTAAACTGCCCAAACAACATATGAGGTGCTGTTCCTCCAATATGCGGTGGGCCTCACTCTGGCCATGGAGGAGGCCCAGGACAGAAAGGTCGCATTCGGAATGGGAGGGGGAGTTGAAGTGCTGAGCCACCGGGAGATCAGGTTGGTTATTGCGAACTGAGTGGAGGTGTTGTGCGAAGCGATCGCCAAGCCTGCGCTTGGTCTCACCGAGGTTGATCATACGCTGAATAACCATATTTTTGTTTTGAAGTGGAAAGAGATAATAGAAATTGCATTCATTGCAACATGTAAAAAGAGTTGAGATACTGTATTATAATTTTTCCGCATGTCATTGTGGTATATATCATGTCTTGATTGGTGAATATGTTTAGTTTGTGACTTTATTTGAAGCAGAAATAATATGTGAATGCTTCATTGACCATAATTCCGACTGGTAACTACGCACTTCGTCCGAGCACATTATCGCACGTGTCATGCAAACCATCTTAAATGACCACCTAAACTGTGATTTGGCAACCTAAAAAGCTGCCTAAAACTTTAAGTGAGAGCACTGCAGACTCTGTCTCTGTCTCTCTGTCTCACTCTCTCCGTCTCACTCTCTCTCTGTCTCTGTATCTCTCTCTGTCTCTCTCCCTGTCTCTCCTTCTCTCTGTCTCTCTCTGTCTCTTTCTCTCTCTGAACCTGCTTTAAAAGGGCATCAATTATACCAGTGCCCAAGAAGAGTAAGGTGATGTATCTCAATGGCTATCGACCAGTGGCACTAACGCCGGTGGTGATGAAGTGCATTGAGAGGTTGATCATGGAGCAAATCAACTCCTACCTCGCCAAAAACCTGGACCCACTGCAGTTCGCTTATCGCCACAACAGATCAACGGTGGATGCGATCTCGCTGGCCCTCCACTCCGCACTGGACCACTTGGACAACAAAAACTCATATGTCAGGCTGTTATTCATTGACTACGGCTCGGCATTTAACACAATCATCCCCTCCAAGCTGGTTACCAAACTCGCAGAACTGGGTCTCTGCGCATCCCTCTGCAACTGGATCCTCGACTTCCTCATCCACAGACCACAGTCTGTTCGTATTGGTGGAAATGTGTCAGCCTCGAAAACAATCAGCACGGGAGCACCTCAAGGCTGTGTGTTCAGCCCACCTGCTGTACTCACTCTATACTCATGACTGCATAGCCAACCACAGCGCGAACTCCATCATCAAGTTCGCTGACGACACCACTATTGTGGGGCGTATCACTGATGGGGATGAGTCAGAATATATAAGAGAGATCGAGCAACTGTCCATATGGTGCCAGCACAATAACCTGGCCCTCAACACCAGCAAAACCAAGGAACTGATTGTGGACTTTGGAAGGAGTAAGATGGGGACCCACAGCCCCATTTATATCAACGGGTCGATGGTTGAAAGGGTCAAGAGCTTCAAATTCCTGGGCGTGCACATCTCTGAAGATCTTTCCTGGTCCGAGAACACTAATGCGATTGTCAAGAAAGCTCATCAGCGCCACTACTTCCTGAGAAGTTTACGGAGAGTCGGATTATCAAGGAAGACTCTCTCTGACTTCTACAGGTGCACAATGGAGAGCATGCTGACCGGTTGCATCGTGGCTTGGTTCGGCAATTTGAGCGGCCTGGAGAGGAAAAGATTACAAAAAGCAGTAAACACTGCCCAGTCCATCATCGGCTCTGACCTTCCTTCCATCGAGGGGATTTATCGCAGTCGCTGCCTCAAAAAGGCTGGCAGTATCATCAAAGACACACACCATCCTGGCCACACACTCATCTCCCTGCTACCTTCAGGTAGAAGGTACAGGAGCCTGAAGACTGCAACAACCAGGTTCAGGAATAGCTACTTCCCCACAGCCATCAGACTATTAAACCTGGCTCGGACAAAACTCTGATTATTAACAACCACTTTCTGTTATTTGCACTTTATCAGTTTATTTATTCATGCGTGTATATATTTATATTATGGTATATGGACACATTTATCTGTTTTATAGTAAATGCCTACTATGTTCTGTGTGCTTAAGCAAAGCAAGAATTTCATTGTCCTATACAGGGACACATGACAATAAACTCACTTGAACTTGAACTTGTCTCTTTCTCTCTGTCGGTCTCTCTCTCTCTGTCTCTCTCTCTCTGTGTGTCTCTCTCTCTCTGTCTCTCTCTCGCTATAGGATCTTTGCTCTCCCTCTCTCCCTCTCTCTCTCTTCCTCCCTGTCGTTTCCGACGGATGTGTTTCGGGACCAAAGTGAAAGTAAAGTGCGAGTGTTTGAGTGTCTTTGCCCGCCGCTGCCTCCCCGGGGCTGTGAGGTACCGTAAACCAGAAGGGAACGCGGGCCGGGGGCGCGGTGGGCTAGCAGGGGGGGTCGCGGGCCGAATGGGCGCACGAGTGGAGAATGGAGACCCGGTGGGGAAGATGGTAGTGGGGTGGGGCGTTGTCGGGTGAAGTTTCCACCCGTCCCGTCCCGTATCACACACACACACACTCACACACACACACACACACACACACACACACACACACACACACACACACACACACTCTCACACACACACTCACACTCACACACACACACACACACACACACACTCTCACACTTACACACACTCACACACACACACTCACACACGGGTCGATTGCCTGCGATCTCTCTCTGTTTCACGGCCAGCGGCCGCAGTGGCAGCGCAAGGCTCTAGTTAGAGTCGGGGAGAGAGAGTATGGACACAGGCCCTTCGGCCCAACACGTCCAGGTAACATGTTCCCGATGTTGGGGGAGTCCAGAACCAGGGGCCACGCACAGATTAAGAATAAGGGGTCGGAGGCCAATTCACTGGATGATTTCAAGAGAGTTAGATTTAGCTCTGAGGGCTGAAGGAATCAATGGATATGGGGAGAAAGCAGGAACGAGGATACTGATTTTATATGATCAGCCATATTGAAACATATAAGATTGTTAAGGGTTTGGACACGCTAGAGGCAGGAAACATGTTCCCGATGTTGGGGGAGTCCAGAACCAGGGCCACAGTTTAAGAATAAGGGGTAAGCCATTTAGAACGGAGACGAGGAAACACTTTTTCTCACAGAGAGTGGCGAGTCTGTGGAATTCTCTGTCTCAGAGGGCGGTGGAGGCCGGTTCTCTGGATGCTTTCAAGAGAGAGCTAGATGGGGCTCTTAAAGATAGTGGAGTCAGGGGATATGGGGAGAAGGCAGGAACGGGGTACTGATTGTGGATGATCACATTGAATGGCGGTGCTGGCTCGAAGGGCCGAATGGCCTACTCCTGCATTTATTGTTTATGTTTCTATATTTTGGTCCATATCCCTCTAAACCTTTCCTATCCATGTATCTGTGTAAACGGATTTTACATGTTGTTCTGGTATCAGCCTGAACTACCTCCTCTGGCAGCTTGTTCCATACACCCACCACCCTTTGTGTGAAAAAGTTACCCCTCAGGATCACAGTGGTGCTCACGGTGGCGCAGCGGTAGAGTTGCTGCCTTACAGCGCCGGAGACGCAGGTTCCATCCCGACTACGGGTGCTGCCTGTACGGAGTTTGCACGTTCTCCTCGTGATCTGCGAGGGTTTTCTCCGAGATCTTCGGTTTCCTCCCACACTCCAAAGCCGTACAGGTTTATATGTTAATTGGCTTGGTAAATGTAAAAATTGTCCCTTAGGGGGTTAGTGTGCGGGGATCGCTGGTCGATGGGCCAAAGGGCCTATTTCCGCGCTGTCGACTCCATCTACACCTCACCCTGCATCGGCAAGGCCAGCAGCATCATCAAGGACCAGTCTCACCCCCCGGTCACTCCCTCTTCTCCCCTCTCCCATCAGGCAAGAGGTACACCTCCAGATTCAGGGATGGTTTCTTCCCGGCTGTTATCAGGCAACTGAACCGTCCTCTCACCAACTAGAGAGCGGTCCTGACCTCCCATCTACTTCTTTAGAGACCTTGGTCCATCTTTAATTGCACTTAACTAGACTTTATCTTGCACTAACAAATGTTATTCCTTTTATCCTGTATCTGTACATTGTGGACGGCTTGATTGTAATCTGTGTTGTTTAGTTCAGCTTAGTTTAGAGATACAGCGTGGAAACAGGCCCTTCGGCCCACCGGGTCCGCGCTGACCAGCGATCCCCGCACACTAACACTATCCTACACACACTAGGGACAATTTTTACATTTACCAAGCCCATTAGCCATATAACAAATACAGCGCGGAAACAGGCCATTCGGCCCTTCTAGTCCGTGCCGAACACTTATTCTTCCCTAGTCCCATCTACATGCACTCAGACCATAACCCTCCATTCCTTTCCCATCCATATACCTATCCAATTCATTTTTAAATTATAAAATCGAACCTGCCTCCACCACTTCCACTGGAAGCTCATTCCACACAGCTACCACTCTCTGAGTAAAGAAGTTCCCCCTCATGTTACCCCTAAACTTCTGTCTCTTAATTCTCACATCATGACCTCTTGTTTGAATCTTCCCTACTCTCAATGGAAAAAACTTATCCACGTCAACTCTGTCTATCCCTCTCATCATTTTAAAGACCTCTATCAAGTCCCCCTTTCACCTTCTGCGCTCCAAAGAATAAAGACCTAACTTGTTCAACCTTTCTCTGTAACTTAGTTGCTGAAACCCAGGCAACATTCTAGTAAATCTCCTCTGTACTCTCTTTATTTTGTTGACATCCTTCCTATAATTTGGCAACCAAAATTGGACACCATACTCCAGAAATGGCCTCACTAATGCCTTGTACAATTTTAACATTACATCCCAACTTCTATACTCAATGCTCAGATTTATAAAAGCCAGCACACCAAAAGCTTTCTTTACCACCCTATCTACATGAGATTCCACCTTCAGGGAACTATGCAAAGTTATTCCTCGATCCCCCTGTTCAACTGCATTCCTCAATTCGCTACCATTTACCATGTACGTCCTATTTTGATTTGTCCTGCCAAGATGTAGCACCTCACACTTATCAGCATTAAACTCCATCTGCCGTCTTTCAGCCCACTCTTCCAAATGGCCTAAATCTCTCTGTAGACTTTGGAAATCTACTTCATTATCCACAACACCACCTATCTTAGTATCATCTGCATACTTACTAATCGATCATTGATGGATATGACAAACAACAGTGGACCCAACACAGATCCCTGTGGCACCCCACTAGTCACCGGCCTCCAACCTGACAAACAGTTATCCACCATTACTCTCTGGCGTCTCGCATTCAGCCACTGTTGAATCCATCTTGCTACTCCACCATTAATACCCAACAATTGAACCTTCTTAACCAACCTTCCATGTGGAACCTTGTCAAAGGACTTACTGAAGTCTATATAGACAACATCCACCGCTTTACCCTCATCAATTTCCCGAGTAACCTCTTCAAAAAATTTAAGAAGATTAGTCAAACATGACCTTCCAGGCACAAATCCATGTTGACTGTTCCTAATTAACCTACAAACCTGCACGTCTTTGGAGTGGGAGGAAACGGAAGATCTGGGTGGGAAGAGACTGGGTGGGATCAATGAATCCTGGGCACCAGTTAGGACTGCAAATATCCTGGACAGGCTCGGATCATAAGACTAGCCTCCTGAAAGTAAGCATGCAGGTACAGCAGGCAGTGAAGAAAGCGAATGGCATGTTGGCCTTCACAACAAGAGGAGTTGAGGATAGGAGCAAAGAGGTCCTTCTGCAGTTGTACCGGGCCCTAGTGAGACCACACCTGGAGTATTGTGTGCAGTTTTGGTCTCCAAATTTGAGGAAGGACATTCTTAATATTGAGGGAGTGCAGCGTAGGTTTACACAGTTAATTCCCGGGATGGCGGGACTGTCATATGCTGAGAGAATGGAGCGGCTGGGCTTGTAGCTGGGAGTTTAGAAGGATGAGAGGCCATATTATTGAAACATAAAAGATTATTAAGGGTTTGGACCTGCTAGAGGCAGGAAACATGTTCCCGATGTTGGGGAAGTCCAGAACCAGGGGGCCACCGTTTAAGAATAAGGGATAGGCCATTTAGAACAGAGATGAGGAAACCCTTTTTTCACACTGAGAGTTGTGTATCTGTGGAATCAAGAGAGAGCTAGATAGGGCTCTTAAAGTTAGTGGAGTCAGGGGATATGGGGAGAAGGCGGGAACGGGGTACTGATTGTGGATGATCACATTGAGTGGCGGTGCTGGCTGTAAGGGCCGAATGGCCTCCTCCTGCACCCATTGTCTATAGTCTAATAGGTTTAAGGTGAGGGGGGAAAGATTTAATAGGAATCGGAGCGGGTAACGTCTTCATGCAAAGGGTGGTGGGTGTATGGAACGAGTTGCCAGAGGAGGTAGATGAGGCCGATACTATTGCAACGTTTAGGAAACTGTTGGACAGGTACGTGGATAGGACAGGTTTAGAGGGATATGGACCAAATGCAGGCAGGTGGGACTAGTGTAGATGGCACATTGTTGGCCGGTGTGGGCAAGTTCGGCCGAAGGGCCTGTTTCCACACTGTATCTATCACTCTATGACTAGAGTGTGGATTTTGTACAATGGCCCCTCTTGTTTACAGGATCAGTAGACTGTTTATGTACACTTGCTGTCCTGGGGTACAGTAATACTCTGCTGGACTGTTTGTAATCAAAAATATAATTTCAGTGTGTAGCATTTCACACCTGTGACAATAAAAGTGCCAATGAGATTCCGACAACTGCGTGCGTGTTCAATTTGTAAACTGAACAAAAACAGGAGGGGGACCAGGGAGGGGAGGTGAGGGAACGGGGGGTCTGGCCCACCGCACCCTCGAGGTCGGCTGTGGGAGGCTCCCACTTCTGTGGCGAGAAAGAGACTGTGTTCCACGTCTACGTGCATTGTGACAGGTTGCAGCCCCTGTTCGACTATGTGAAGGGGCTGCTCCTCAAGTATTGGCTACATTTTAGCCCCGCACTCCTGATATTTGGGCATCCGGTACAGAGGGGGGAGGGGGGGTCGGGGATCTCCCTGTCCGTCTGCTCCTGGGCCTGGTCAAGATGGCCATTCGCGGGTCCAGGCAGCGGGCAGTCTATGGCCACACCGGGGTCGGCTGCCTGCCCCTTGTCTGGGCCCACGTCCGTGCCTGCGTGTCCGTGTAGAGGGAACACACACGCGGTGTCCACGGGGACCCTGGAGGCCGTACGTGAACGCTGGTCACCGCGGGAGGTTGAGTGTACTGTTGATAAAGTTGGCGTTACATTAATTTGTTGATCATTTGTTTATACATAGGCAGACTTTGTTTGTGTTAATACTCTGTATGTTTAATTTTATTTTTTGAATAAAAGTAATTGTATAATATAAAATAAAACGACGGGGAACAAAGGTGGACGGGCAAGGAGACACAGAAACATAGCTGCAGGAGGAGACCATTCGGCCCTTCGAACCAGCACCGTAATTCAATGTGATCATGGCTGATCATCCCCAATCAGTACCCCGTTCGTGCCTTCTCCCCATATCCTCTGACTCCGCTATCTTTAACTCTATCTAACTCTTTCTTGAAAGCATCCAGTGAATTGGCCTCCATTGCCTTCTGTGGCAGAGAATTCCACAGATTCACAACTTTCTGGGTGAAGAAGTTCGCTGTCTTTTCCTCCTTAGCGCGGACCCGGCAGAGTGGAGCTCAAACGCGGACCCGGCAGAGTGGAGCTCAAACGCGGACCCGGCAGAGTGGAGCTCAAACGCGGACCCGGCAGAGTGGAGATCGAGCGCGGACCTGGGGGAGATACGCCGCCCCCATCGCTCTTGGTTCTCCCTACACGGTCCGCCCTGTAGTTTCCTGTACACGGTCCGCCCTATTGGGGGGGGGGGGGGGGGGGGGGGGGGGGGGGGGCGGGAGACGAATGAACTGCCAGGGCCGGGTTAAGGCCTCTCGGCCCTGAACACAGAAAATAATACGGTGCCCCCCATATAGTGGAAACGACAACCTAGAAGGAAAGCAAACGAGGAACTGATCAATGCAGGTAGACAAAAATGCTGGAGAAACTCAGTGGGTGAGGCAGCATCTATGGAGCGAAGGAGGACAGGTTTCTGCCCGAAACGTTGGCTATTTCCTTCGCTCCATAGATGCAGCCTCACCCGCTGAGTTTCTCCAGCATTTTTGTCTACCTTTGATTTTTCGGAATCTGCAGTTCCTTCATAAACAACTGATCAATGCAGACCTGGATGCTTTACGGGACCATTATCTCCCAATGGGGAATGCTTCTATTCAGGAGAAGTGGGACACGGTTGAAACCGAAATAAGGCAGATAATGGAGAGACATATTCCAAAAAACAGCAGCCAAACCAAATACCCTCCCCTGGTTCACCAGACATCACCTCAGACTCAGATGTAAGAAACAGGGCATACAAACTATGAAGCAAAGAGGACACAAGACAGAGAAGATTGGGATTCCTTTGTGAATTGCCGGAGGGAATTAAGGAAAGCTCTGAATAAAGCTGAACAAGACTTTGTGTCAAACAACCTTACCACAGCAATGAAAGAAAACGTCCAGCAATTTTGGTCTTATATGAAACGTTTGGGTAACAGAGAGAAGGGAGTTGCAGACCTCATGGTGAACAACACAGTTGTAAGTGACGGGAAAGGGAAGGCCGAAGCACTTCATGCTCAATTCACCAGTGTATTTACGAGGGAAAACACATCATACATTCCATCGATGGGAACCAGTAACATACAGGATATCCCTGAACTAGTGATCCATGAAGCAGGAGTACTAACACAACTACAGAACCTAATGCCAAACAAAGCAGCGGGCCCAGATCAGTTGGTTTCTAAAGATGTTCGCATCGACAATAGCTCCCATACTCACTGATTTATTCCAGTCCTCAATAGATTGTGGGACACTACCACAACAGTGGAAGGAAGCAAACATCTGTGCAATATTTAAGGGCAATAAGGCTGCGCCTTAGAATTACAGACCAGTTTCACTGACCAGTGTTACATGTAAGATCATGGAACACATCATACACTCTCACATCATGGACCATTTAAAAAAGAATGGGATATTGGTGGACTCACAACATGGCTTCAGAGCAAAACGTTCAATGCAAACACAACTTATTGTCACTATTGATGGCATCACAAGAGCATTAGATAAGGGGAAATCTATACATTTGGCAATCCTGGGCTTTTCGAAAGAGTTCGATAAAGTTCCTCATGAAAAGCTCCCAGCAAAACTGGATTACTATGGCATCAGAAATTGTCCACATAACAGGATTAGGGACTTCCTCACAAACCGGACACAGAGGGGGGCCTGTGAAGGAAACATTTCTTTAGAAGAACAAGTACTGTCAGGTGTACAGCAAGGCACGGTCCGCGGGCCACTGTTGTTCCTGATGTACATTAATGATCTACCTGAACATATACATTGTAAAACAAGACTCTTCACAGATGATTGTCTTGTATATACACTTGTCACTGATGTACAGGATATCAACTCCTTACATGAACACCTTAAGTCCTTGGAATTATGGCAACACACATGGAAGATGAGCTTCAATCCAAACAAAGGCTCAATTATGGTAATTTCAAACAAGAAGAAACCACCTACTCGAGACTACATCTTCAGTCGACAAATATTTCATTATACAAGTTCACAACCATACCTTGGAGTTCATCTTGATGGCAAGCTTTCGTGGAGGGAACACATGGACAACACGGCCACTAAAGCCAACCGGACACTAGGATTCCTTAGACGAAACCTCTGGTTCTGCCCAAAGGAAGTAAAAACCACAGCATATACAACATTGGTTAGACCCTTACTGGAATATGCTTCATGCACCTGGGACCCACACAAAACTGGTCATATCAACAAACTAGAAGGGGTGCAGAGGAAAGCAGCACGCTCTTGCATCGGGAACTACAGTAGAGGCAGCAGTGACACCCAGGTGATGTCCGACCTGGAGTGGAAACGCTGGAAACAAGAAGGGCAAGGAACAGACTAGCCATGTTGTACAAGGGGGGGAGGAGAGGGGCTGAGCGTCCTGGATTGGGGTGGGGGCGGGAGGAGGAGGAGGGGGGGGGAGGAGGAGGAGGAGGAGGGGGGAGGAGGAGGAGGGGAGAGAGAGGAGGAGGAGGGGGGGGGGGAGGGAGAGGGAGAGGCCGTGGGTACCCGGCGCGGCTGAACCCGCGGGAAGGGAGATTGTTTCAAACTTTATATTTTCACAATAGGAATTTCTGTTCCGTTGCCGGACGCGGTTAACGCGTTAAAATGAACGGATCGACAGACAGACAGACAGACAGCTCTGATTTCAGTTGCTGTTTATTTCACTCTTCCCACATTTACATTCGCCCTGGTTTTATTTCCGCGCTCACTGGGGTTTGTTTCACGAAGCGGAATTTGGGGATTAAATGGGAGCCGTTCATTCAGCGCCGACCTGTTGTCCACCGGGTTTCTGCCCCACAGCACCTGAGCCCCGCTCCTGACGCCGGTCCCGGGACCCGACCCTTTTACACACCCGGAGCGGAACCGGAGCAGATTCTCAGCCACTGGTTTACATCCTCAGGCCAGAAGAGAGGATAAAGTTTCTCCGTGAATTTATTCCCAGTGAAGGTGTGGAGATGGGACTTGGTGTCCGCGTCGTAAAATGAAACTGTCCTGGACTCGTAACTGAGATAAACTCCCACCCTCCCGGGGATGGGACGGGCGGGGAGAGGGGATGGAGGGTCGGTATCTGCATCAAACTCGTCACCATGCCGCCAGATGCTCCAGACTCCAGTCTCCGGGGTCAGGTCGTCATCTCCCTTCCTCTCCACAGACTCTGCGGCGACTCCCAGACTCCAGTCCTCACTCCCCGCCACCTCCACCTCCCAGTAATGTCTCCCCGATGTGAATCCCTCCGATCCCAGCACACACGGCCAGCCTGTAAACCTCTTCCCGGTGTCAGGGAGACTCCTCACGGTCCGGGTCAGTCTCACCCTCTTCCGATCCTTAGACACCTCGAGCCACGCATGCGCTGTTTCCACATCCAGGGTGACGGAGACTGGGGGGAGAAGCAGAGAATCAGAGAGTCCCCGGGGGTCGGGGGGAGACTCGGGCACAGGCGGGCGGACAACTGGAACCTTGTCCGGGGATTAATCTACTACAACATCGGATGGATAACAGACATCTTTCCGGGAGTTTGTCAACCGGGCAGGAGAGGGGGAATTCCACGGGTTATCGGGAACGGGAGGGGGCGGTGTGTGCGGACGGGGGAAACGAATGCAGAAAGTGAGGATGAACGAGAGATTGCGAGTGGGGATGGAGAAATATGGCGGGTATTCAAATATCTTGCCAGTAGACGACGAGGGCGGGACAGATTGGAAGATGAGGAGACGGAAGCGAGTGGTGATTAGAGGTGGTTAAAGATGATGTGGTGATATGGGGCGGAGTTGCCGTGATCACACTGAATAGGAGTGGAATGGAATCATTACATCTAAGAGGCATTAGCAAACGACGTGTGGAATAATACGGGTCTAATGTGGGCAAATGGGATTTGTGCGGCTGGGAAAAAAGGTGGACAAGCATGTGATGGGCCGAAGGGCCTGACTGTATAATGTACAACCATGGCTCTCTGGCTCCAAGAGCACTGAATGACTGATTATCCACAGCCCTTCGAGCCTGCACTGCCATTCAATATGATCATGGCTGATCATCCAACTCATTATCTTGTACCTGCCTTCTCTCCATACCCCCTGATCCCTTTAGCCACAAGGGCCACATCGAACTCTCTCTTAAATATAGCCAATGAACTGGCCTCAACTACCTTCTGTGGCATAGAATTCCAGAGATTCACCACTCTCTGTGTGAAAAATGTTTTCCTCATCTTGGTCCTAAAAGATTCCCCCCTTATCCTTAAACTGTGACCCCTTGTTCTGGACTTCCCCAACATCGGGAACAATCTTCCTGCATCTAGCCTGTCCAACCCCTTAAGAATTTTATGTTTCTATAAGATCCCCCCTCAATCTTCTAAATTCTAGCGAGTTAGTCTTTAACATTTATCACATATAAGCATTGCAGAAAGATGTCTTAAAAAGAACAATGGAAAATATATTAGTTTTACCTCGGTTGATGATATCAGATGTTTCTCTCAATGCCATGTTGTAGAAAAAGGTGCGATCAAACTTTTCAATGGGCAACGCGCCATCTACCACCAACATTGTTTTGGTTTCATCACTAACCCTGCAAATATTTAACAGCTGGTTAGTAACTGAGCATGAGCTGTTTTTTTGAGCTGTACTATAAAAACAAACATTCTTTCAGTCAAAAGCATGTCCCACCTGCTCTTGCGACCAGCTTCCTCCTGAAATAAATAAAACACAAATCTCAATAGACAGAGATGGATCGTCATGATCCCGACGGCGGGTATTTCACCAAATTGCTACAGAAAAACCCTCTGATAATTCCCATTTCCCAACTCTTTGCCGCTGTCACACAGACAGAAAGTGGATATTGTCGTAGAGACATCGAACACGGGGGAAAGCATTAGGAATGTCGATGAAAATAACTGCGAGTATGCAACTTATGAGTAAGACCGGGCAGGTCGTGGGGTTTTATCTGGAGATGTCAGAGATTATAGGATGGAATATTTTAGGATCAACGGCGGATTTAAATGGGTGGGGGTTGGAAATATTATCACTACCTGTGGGGAGAAGAAAATTAAAACCTGAAATGTATGATGGCCTTTAATAAATTCCACAAGTGCTGCAGTAAAGAGAATGTGGAACTCAGCGGACGGCCTGAAGACAATATTGCAGATAAATTTAAGTTGAAGTGGGATAAATACATGAGGATTCCTGGAATTTGGGGAATTGTTGTTGGATATGTGAGTAGATGGAACAGATGGAACTTTGACATCGTTCTGAATTACTGGTAAATGATGCATTTATTTCCGAAATTTAACCCACCACTTTGTGACTGTGCACTGTCACTTCACCAAACTGTAGTGTAACCCCCTCACCTTCAGAAATAACACGCCGTCCTTGTGGTCTATCTGTTCCTGTAACTTTGAGAGTTCCTCCTGAATGGAATTTAAATTCTCTTGAATCTCGTGAAGATTTTTCTCCATTGTTTTTACAATCTTCGCCTCTTCTTCCCGGATATCTCCGAGTAAGCGCTGCTCTTTCACAGTGAGAATCTGGTGCAGTTCAGCAAACTGGGATGTGACATATGACTGAAGGTTGTGTGACTCTTCCTGTCAGATGAAAGATGAGAATCAATATATTATGTCACTCTGCTGTGTTTCCTCATGACATGGAAGGTGACATTTGGCTAATCAATGTCGAGTTCTGGAGTGTAGAAATATGCCATTCGGCCCAACATGTCTATGCTGGGCTCTGTACGTATCTACATTAATTCAATTTACTTGTATATAATCCGCTCCTTTCATCACCATGGCAATTCAAGAGCTCGTGTTAATAATTCTGAAATATTTGGTGAAAGTAATGTACACTCACATCATTCCCATTTCCCCGGTACAATTCCCTGCAACCTATTCCATTTCATGTGTCCATTAACCCTCAGTGGACAGAACCAGGTCACCAGAACTAGCAGACTGCAGCACCACTTAGAATGCCAGACTTCATAGAGTCATACAGCAAGGGGTGTTAGATACCCACCAAGACGTCCCATCTGCGCTATTTCCACTTGTCTGTATTTGGCCCAGATAGTTCTAAAACTTTTCTCTCCACGAGTTTGTTTGAATATCTTTTAAATGTTGTTACGGTTTCTGACTCAACTACCTCATCTGGCAGCTCGTTCCATGTACCCACGACCAAAGTTGGCCTTCATGTTCATTTTAAATATTTTCCCTCTCATCTAAAACCTATACCCTCACATTCTCGACCCCCCTACAAAGGGTAAAAGACTGACCATCCAACATATCATTCCGTTTCATGATATCATACACCTGCCGCAGACCATTCTTCAGACTGCTGCGCTCCAGGGAGTAAAGTCCTTGGCTGCTCAACCTCTCCCAAGTGTTCTGGCCCTCGACCACTGAGCTCAATAGTGTAGTGTTGTTACAAAACCCGACCATCAGTAGCGCTGTAGATCTGCCCACTGCCTGGGCGTGCGATTCCGGAGGCTGTTGGGAGGGGAGGGGGGGGGGGGGGGGGGGGGGGGCGGGATGATAATCCAGGTTTGTATTGGTTATCGGAGAGGAATTTGCTTGGACTTCAAGCTGATGAAGCACACGGCATTGGGGGTTCAGTATTGATGTGGATAGAGAACTGGCTGGCAAACAGGAAGCAAAGAGTAGGAGTAAACGGGTCCTTTTCACAATGGCAGGCAGTGACTAGTGGGGTACCGCAAGGCTCAGTGCTGGGACCCCAGCTATTTACAATATATATTAATGATCTGGATGAGGGAATTGAAGGCAATATCTCCAAGTTTGCGGATGACACGAAGCTGGGGGGCAGTGTTAGCTGTGAGGAGGATGCTAGGAGACTGCAAGGTGACTTGGATAGGCTGGGTGAGTGGGCAAATGTTTGGCAGATGCAGTATAATGTGGATAAATGTGAGGTTATCCATTTTGGTGGCAAAAACAGGAAAGCAGACTATTATCTAAATGGTGGCCGACTAGGAAAAGGGGAGATGCAGCGAGACCTGGGTGTCATGGTACACCAGTCATTGAAATTGGGCATGCAGGTGCAGCAGGCAGTGAAGAAAGCGAATGGTATGTTAGCTTTCATAGCAAAAGGATTTGAGTATAGGAGCAGGGAGGTTCTACTGCAGTTGTACAGGGTCTTGGTGAGACCACACCTGGAGTATTGCGTACAGTTTTGGTCTCCAAATCTGAGGAAGGACATTATTGCCATAGAGGGAGTGCAGAGAAGGTTCACCAGACTGATTCCTGGGATGTCAGGACTGTCTTATGAAGAAAGACTGGATAGACTTGGTTTATACTCTCTAGAATTTAGGAGATTGAGAGGGGATCTTATAGAAACTTATAAAATTCTTAAGGGTTTGGACAGGCTAGATGCAGGAAGATTGCTCCCGATGTTGGGGAAGTCCAGGACAAGGGGTCACAGCTTAAGGATAAGGGGGAAATCCTTTAAAACCGAGATGAGAAGAACTTTTTTCACACAGAGAGTGGTGAATCTCTGGAACTCCCTGCCACAGAGGGTAGTCGAGGCCAGTTCATTGGCTATATTTAAAAGGGAGTTAGATGTGGCCCTTGTGGCTAAGGGGATCAGAGGGTATGGAGAAGGCAGGTACGGGATACTGAGTTGGATGATCAGCCATGATCATATTGAATGGTGGTGCAGGCTCGAAGGGCCGAATGGCCTACTCCTGCACCTAATTTCTATGTTTCTATGTTTCTATGAAGAAAAATCGATCTGCAATCCCGCTCCCTTTTTTAAAAAAAGGTTGCTGGGCGAATGCATCATTGGATTGAAATTAAACGTGACTTCTAATGCCTTCAACACCTTCAACATCACGGATCGCAAGTGCGGGACAAAACAAAAGGAATGTCGTCTATTTCCCATCTTATCTTGCTTTTTGGTGTGGTTTCATTGTAATCAGATGATGCGAAATATCTGATTTTCATTTAGGCCCCGATGCGATATTGGCCGTGCCTTGCCTTGCCTGCCAATCGGGGCTTAAATCACGGCAGCGACCACATGCCAATCGGTCACAATCCAGAAACTGCTACTCTCAAGATAATCAAATTCATTATTTGTTTCCACATTCATGTCATAAGAGTCATGTCTAAATCATCTATATTTTGTGTTATTTTCTATCCGTGATCATACTAAATAACTGAAAACTTCCACAGTAATTTTTAGTGAGATATTTAGTATGAAAATATTGATCATGGATAGACAATAACACTAAATATAGAAAATGTAGATGTTCTTATGACATAATTGAGCAAAAAATAATGATTTTGATTATCTTGAGAGTGGATGTTTCTGCATTTGGAACAAATGTCTGTGCAAAACGTCCCTTGTCTGCTGCAGTGTTATATCCAACAGGAAAATTTATGGGAATTAAACATTCAATTCCTTCCATTTGGCATAGAATTTCACGACAATGTGAGATTTAAAAATCATGTTATATTGTGAATTCTTGTGTGAATGGGATCAGTTTGTTATTTGGTTACTTTGGCTATTTAAACAATTATTTATAGATAGATGTTTAGATCTAGTAATTGAATTTAGATGAATGTAATTGATTTGATGACACTGATGAATATGAATTATTTGGGGGGGGGGTTATTGACTATTTGTTTTAATGTTACAATAATATTAAAGTTCTGATCTTGAGAATATTCACATTTTTGAATTTTCAAGCAGTCTGGGTGTTTATTACTATTTCCGTCACAACGGGTAATTTTGTATTTAGCTACTTAATTAGGTAATTAACTAATTATATACTTTAATATCAGGCCATCCAAGTAAGATGTATCATTTGTTTCAGAATACTTCCATCCATAATAACTGAAAATTTCATTCAGTTATCTTAATTTTTAAGAAAGTTATGGGCTTTTATGTAAACTGACTGTCCTCGATCACAGCTTTTGTGTTAAGTCAATGGAAAAGCAATAACACAAAGATGCTAATTTCCGAGTATGAAAATGACCATAACTTTTTTTAATACTGAAGATATGAAAGTGAATTAGGTGTCAAATGAAAGTTATTTTTATGCTTTATCTGATGGGATAAATTACAGGCTTGATTTTTTAAATCTCAAAATGTTGTAACATTCCTATGTAGTGGTGCCAAATTATTGCACACATCACAGGGATGAAATCCACACAAGAACATTACATCGGCAGTACAAACCTGAACTCCAGAAATGCTCCGTTTCTGTACCTGCTCCTTTTCCCGGATGTCTGATTCCTTTCCTGTGAGAGATTCGAAAGTAGATTTCACCTGACCCTGGGGTTGGGATTCAGATCAGAGAATAAAAATGTCAGAAAATGAACACGACATGACACAATGATGTGATCAGAATCGGTTTGCTTTTACCTTGTAGATTTCAATAGCTTCATCTAGCGGCATGAAGCTGTGAGACTTGTGTTCCCGCCCAGCTGCACAAATCACACAGATCAGCTTCTTGTCTGTTTCACAAAACAACTTCAGTTCTTCCTGATGTTTCTCGCACTGAAGTTTACTTTCCTTCTCTGTCTGATTCAGGCTCAGTGTTCGAGCTTTCTCAGACAGTCTAACCAAGGCCCAACTAACCCTGAGGGTGCGGTCTGTAAATTCCTCTCTACATTCCGGGCAGGAGTTTCTCTGCTCTCTGTCCCAACTCTGTGTGATACAGGAGCGGCAGAAGTTGTGCCCACACTCCAGTGACACCGGATCGGTGAAGAAATCCAGGCAGATGGGACAAACTGCCTCCTCGGTTAAGCTCTCGACCGGGTCTTTCGCAGCCATGTTAAGTCCGCCCCTCTCTGTTGAGTCCTCCACTTCCTGGTTCAAAGTGTTTTCCACTGCGCGCGCTGCCGTCTCGGGGATTGAATGTTATTTGGTTGCAAGTGTTGAGTGTTCAGTGTCCTGGCCGCTCCCAACTAATCTCACATGAGGGAGGGGTCAGTTAGACATTAAACTGCATCTGCCATGTGTCTGTCCACTCCCCCAACCTGTCCAAGTCACCCTTCATCCTCGTAGCATCCTCCTCACAGTTCACACTGTCACCCAGCTTTGTGCCATCTCCTCTCTTTCTCACCTCCTATCCCTCTCTCTCTCCTCCACCCCTGACTCATCCGCTCCGCCCCTTCCCCTCTCCCCGCTTCTCCCGCCCCTCTCCCCTCCCCACTCCTCGCTTCTCCCCGCCCCTCTCCCCGTCCCTCTCCCCGCCCCCACTCCCCGCTTCTCCCGTCCCCTCTCCCCGCTTCTCCCGTCCCCTCTCCCCGCTTCTCCCGTCCCCTCTACCCGTCCCCGCTTCTCCAGCCCCACTCCGTCTCCACTCCCCGCTTCTCCAGCCCCTCTCCCCGCCCCACTCCCAGCCCCTCTCCCGCTTCTCCCGCCACTCTCCCCGTCACATCTCCCCTCTCCCTGTCCCTCTCCTCCCCGCCCCGCTTCTCCCCGCCCCTCTCCCCGCTTCTCCAGCCCCTCTCCCCGCTTCTCCCCGCCCCACTCCCAGCCCCTCTCCCCGCTTCTCCCGCCACTCTCCCCGCCCCCTCTCCCCGTCACATCTCCCCTCTCCCTGTCCCTCTCCTCCCCGCCCCTCTCCCCGCTTCTCCCGCCCCACTCCCCGCCCACCCCCCTCTTACTTTCCCAGGGCTCCGGCTTCCCGTCTTCCTTCCTCCCTTACACTTCCCACTCCCCACCCACCCCTCGCCTGCACCGACGCTTCCCTCTCTCTGCCCCAGCCCAGCGGGCCGTTTGATTCGGTGAGGTTTCCCCACAAGCCTGGAGCCGGCGCCCGTAGTGGAGACGTGACTGGGACACGGTGAAGGATGCGGCCCTCTGACTGCAAGGCAGCGGGACAGCTGCGGCTGCTGACAGGGACAGAGAGAGAGGCCGCTCGGCCCGCGCGTTGCTGCTGTCCGCTGAGTCGGGAATGGACAATTGTCAGTAAAATGAGGAACTCAGCGGGTCGGGCAGCATTTGTGGAGGGAATGGACAGGCGACCCTTCAGACTGATGGGGGAGTGAGAGAAAGCTGGAACAGAGAGGTGTGTGTGTGGGGTGGAGGTGGGGTGGGGGTGGGGTGGGGGGAGGGGGGGGTGATGCCTGTCAAGTGATTGGTGGAAGAAGGAACTGCAGATGCTGGTTTAAACCGACAATAGACACAAAAAGCTGGAGTAACTCAGCGGGACAGACAGCATCTGTGGAGAGAAGGAATGGGTAATAGAAGGGTCTCGACCGCTGAGTTACTCCAGCTTTTTCTGTTGATCTCAAGTGATGGGTGGATACAGGTGAGGGGGTGATCAGTGGGTGGAATAAGTGACAATGACTAGAGGTGTAAATGAGACAAAATGATGTCAGATGAGGAGAGAAGAGGAGGAGTGAAATGTAAAGCCGGAGGGAGGGAGACATGGGCGGGGCGTGATGGGAGGGGGGGTGGATAACAGGGAAATGGGGGTCTTGGAGATGGGAGGTGAGCGGGTTGAAGAGGGGAAATGAGCAGGGTGACTGGGGAGGGGTGGGAGATGATGACAGAAATGTGTGCTCAAATTTCCAGTCATCTCCCCACCCCTCCCTCACTTTCCCCTTTCCCTCCCCCGACAAAATCTGTGTGGGCATCTGATCTTCTAGAGTTGTATTGATCTTATAGAGGTGTATAAAAGCATGATAGGAATAGATCAGATAGACGCACAGAGTCTCTTGCCCAGAGTAGGGGAATCAGAAGACATAGGTTCAAGGTGAAGGGGAAAAGATTCAATAGGAATCTGAGGGATTTACAGGAGGCGCTGTCTCATAAAGGCAGTCGGCATCATCAGAGACCCACACCACCCTGGTCACGCTCTCATCTTGCTGCCAACATCGGGAAGAAGGTACAGGAATATGAAAACTGCATCGACCATACATCCATCAGGCTATGAAACTCTCCAAAATCCAAACTATACAAGCTTGCGGGAATTATGTTTTGACTTTTCACAGCCATTTTCCATTTCCCCGAGTTGTGATCAATTTTCGGATCTGATATGAACCTAATGCCAAACAAAGCAGCGGGCACAGATCAGTTGGTTTCTAAAGATGCTCGCATCGAGAATAGCTCCCATACTCACAGATTGATACCAGTCCTCAATAGATTGTGGGTCACTACCATAACAGGTGAAGGAAGCAAACATCTGTGCAATATTTAAGGGCAATAAGGCTGCGCCTGCGAATTACAGACTAGTTTCACTGAGCAGTGTTACATGTAAGATCTTGGAACACATCATACACTCTCACATCATGGACCATTTAAAAAAGAATGGGATACTAGTGGACTCACAACATGGCTTCAGAGCAAAACGTTCAACGCAAACACAACTTATTGTCACTATTGATGACATCACAAGAGCATTAGATAAGGGGAAATCTACACATTTGGCAATCCTGAAGTTTGCGAAAGCGTTCGATAAAGCGGGAGAGGGAGAGGCCGAGGGTACCCGGTGCGTTGTCACCCCGCTCCCGGACTCCACACCGGCTGCAACCCTAGGCGGGAAGACACCGCCCCGGGTACCCTCGGCCTCTCCCACCCGATCGCTCGTCCCGAGGGACACTCGTCCCCCCACCCCCTCCCCAAGGGACAAGATTCGGCAATCATGAGGGTCCGAAACTCGAAGTCGCCGGACTTTGGGACCCGGGGGAGCCCGGAGCTCAGGACCCGCCGCCCGCGGCTGCTGCTGAACCCGCGGGAAGGGAGATTTTTTCAAACTTTATATTTTCACAAAAGTAATTTCTGTCCCGTTGCCGGACGCGGTTAACGCGTTGAAATGAACGGATCGACAGACAGACAGACAGACAGACAGACAGACAGACAGCTCTGATTTCAGTTGCTGTTTATTTCACTCTTCCCACATTTACATTCCCTCTAGTTTTATTTCCGCGCTCACTGGGGTTTGTTTCACGACGCGGAATTTGGGGATTAAATGGGAGCCGTTCGTTCAGCGCCGACCTGCTGTACACCGGGTTTCAGCCCCACAGCCCCTGAGTCCCGCTCCTGACGCCGGTCCTGGGACCCGACCCTTTCACACACCCGGAGCGGAACCAGAGCAGATTCTCAGCCACTGGTTTTCATCCCAAGTCTCGAAGAAAGGATAAAGTTTCTCCGTTAATTTATTCCCAGTGAAGGTGTGGAGATGGGACTTGTCCGCGTCATAAAATGAAACTGTCCCGGACTCGTAACTGAGATAAACTCCCACCCTCCCGGGGATGGGACGGGCGGGGAGAGGGGATGGAGGGGAGGTGAATGCATCAAACTGGTCACCCAGCCGCCAGATGCTCCAGACTCCAGTCTCCGGGGTCAGTGGGACCGGTCTCTTCCTCTCCACATACTCTACGAAGTCTCCCAGATTCCAGCCCCGACTCCCTGCCACCTCCACCTCCCAGTAATAAAAATAATATAATAAACTTTATTACGGACTCGAGGTCCACACAAGGGGCAACATTACATTAAAAATGCATTGCATATTAAAACATATCATAAAGTACATATAAAATCTTAGTCTATCACTTATAAAAGCATCATAAATTATATTTAAAAAAAACACAATACATGAGTTAAAAATCGAGATTAAAAGAATGATCAATGTCCTACAACGAGACAACGATACCAGTGTCTCCACAGTTGGATTCGTAGCGTGTAGTGCTAAACCTTATGTTTGACAAGGCCACAATAATTACATTTTTAGAGTCATTTATCATGCAAATGAATTTATACATGTGATTCCTTAGGACAGCTTCTAAAGTACTGACTCCTGCAGCCACAAACATATTACTGGCACTACACCATCTAGGTTTCCTTAGCAGTGTTCTCATGGCATCGTTATATGCCACCTTTAGTCTCTGCAAACTTGTTTTTCCATAGTTCGACCACAGGTGCGCAGTGTAGAGGGGTGTGCAGTATGCTCTTGTTAGGCACTTCCCCCCCCCCCCTGGTGAATGCTATGTACTTACTTCTCTGTTTCTATCCCAAGTACAGGCCTCGTGGCTGTGAGTCTGGAATCGAGGGGTTAAAGGCTCCTGTACCCGATTGGCCCAGCTGCGTCAGGTGACGGGTGACTCATCTGGAGTATAAAGACCAGAGCTTCCCAGAATTCTCTCTCTTCGTCGTGGACTCTGACTGATAAGCAGACTGTTGGTGGGGGCCGAGGCAGCCTGACCACATGGCATAGAACTTTGTGTATTTTCACCATTCCGTGTTATCAGATATTGTGTTGGGACGGATAAGGGCTGACCTTAGAGTTTTCGTGTATTTTGGTTTCAGGGTTGTAACTCTTTGGGCAGGTTTTGGAATCTCCGGTTCGACGGCCCATGGTGTGGCTGGCTGGAGCATTTTTAAATTGTTTGTCGGTTTATCCATATCCCTGACTGGGTTGTTTATATCAGGTTTGAGTTTTGGGTTCCAATGAATAATTAAAACTGTTTTTTTTTAACCTGAACCTGGTTTTTGACTTGTGTTACGTGGCTCTGAAGTACTTGCATTCGGGAGTCGTAACAAAATGGGAACACAAAACTCAAACCTGATATAAACAACCCAGTCAGGGATATGGATAAACCGACAAACAATTTAACAATGCTCCAGCCAGCCACACCATGGGCCGTCGAACCGGAGATTCCAAAACCTGCCCAAAGAGATACAACCCTGAAACCAAAATACACGAAAACTCTAAGGTCAGCCCTTATCCGTCCCAACACAATATCTGATAACACGGAATGGTGAAAATACACAAAGTTCTATGCCATGTGGTCAGGCTGCCTCGGCCCCCACCAACAGTCTGCTTATCAGTCAGAGTCCACGACGAAGAGAGAGAATTCTGGGAAGCTCTGGTCTTTATACTCCAGATGAGTCACCCGTCACCTGACGCAGCTGGGCCAATCGGGTACAGGAGCCTTTAACCCCTCGATTCCAGACTCACAGCCACGAGGCCTGTACTTGGGATAGAAACAGAGAAGTAAGTACATAGCATTCACCAGGGGGGGGGGAAAGTGCCTAACACCCCCACCCAAAGATACTGAATAAGTTTCTGAAAATGAACTAAAAAAAACACCACCAAATTTCAGCAACTATTCAGTAACACAGACATCACTGGCGCGACCATGCATCAGCCAATACATCATCCTTGCCACGGATATGCCAGTCAAATGAGACAACCGCAAGGGAAGCGTCTCCAAAGCCTCAGAGTTACTCAGCTTTCCCTGCGTTACTGCCACAGACAACCGTGCCTCCCCCACATCACCACCCGTGTCAGGGGGCAGCACCACTGCAGCCAAAACATGCTTAGAAGGACATAGCTCCGACCCATCAACCTCCACAGGCTCCTGCTCATGGTACTGTTTCATCATGTTAACATGACAGAGCTGAGTCTTACGCCTCCGATCAGGGGTACCAATAACGTAATCCCTCTCACCAACCTTCTTAACCACCTGATAGGGACCGCTATACCGAGCCTGCAGACTGGAACCAGGAATAGGCAACAACACCAGGACCTTGTCACCTGGAGAAAAATTCCTACTAGAAGCCTTCCTGTCGAACCAGTCCTTCATCCTAGACTGAGCAGAGGCAAGATTACCCATTGCCAGTTCGCATACCCTCCTCAGTCTAGAGCTAAAAGTACAAACGTGGTCTAAAACACTACGTTTTGTATCCTCCTGCAACCATTTTTCCTTCAGGACCCTCAAATGTCCACCCAGAGGACCATCATGAGCCAAACAGAGTATCTCGTCCCTATACCGACGAGGCATCACAATCTGATCAACCACGCTCCAATCATCATGCCCAGATATATCCAAGGGAGACCACTTTCGCATCAGTAAGCCATCCCTTAGAAAATACCCCTTTGTTGTGGAATCCATATCCCCCTCAGGCACCGCGCAGTCGCACAGATCAGATAAACCTGGATCACTCTTTTGCTCCTCAACCAGCCGGTCACGTGACAGTGACACCGGCACATTTCCAGACACTATCCCATCTTGAGATGGAGAAACACCCTTCACAACACAGGATCTATCATCCTGATCCCCAAAAATGCTCTCACTCAGGTCCACCACATCCTCAAACTTCGCCTGGCTCTTAGCCATAGCCCTTGTGACAGCACAAGCTGCGAAGACCTTTGGATGCTGCATAGCCAATCTATCAGGACTCTGCACCATCGGAACAGCCGTCACCTCAGGAGTGACTAAAACTCTACCTCCTGCCAAGTCATTCCCCAAAATCACAGAAACTCCCTCAACGGGAAAACACGGCCGTAACCCAACAGTTACCCGGCCTGAAACCAACTCGGACTCGAGACGCACGGTATGCAAAGGCACTACCATGTCATCCATCCCGAATCCTACCACTGGGACACTTGACCCAACCGATGATTCCCCAGAAAACGGCAGTACCCCATCCAATATAAAGGACTGAGTAGCACCAGTATCACGCAAGATGGATACTGGAACTCTCTCACCCCCATCCTCTAGAGAAACAAAACCATTCATGATGAACGCAGAATAATTCCTACACTCATCAGACTCAGGCACCTCAGGTACGACAGGTGCCTTCTGTGTTCCCACCAAAGCCACAGGCTTTGCATTTTTCTGCTTCAGAACGGGACACGACTTTAACATGTGCCCTCTCCTTCTACAATAGTAGCACACAGGACCTTCATTTGTCCTCTCATTTCCATCAACCTTATCAGCTCGGACCTCCCTCTGTATCAACGTGCTGCCACTTGCAGGCACAGAAACAGCTCTGACACTGCCACCGGCGACACCACCACGATCAACCGGCCGTGCACCAAAACTATAGGATCGCCCAACAAAATCAGATTTATGAGTCAATACATACTCATCTGCCAACACCGCAGCCTTAGACACCTCATTCACCTTCTGCTCATTAAGGTAAGTAGTAACCCTCTCAGGGAGACAGTTTTTAAAGTCCTCCATAATTATCAAGGCCCGCAGTAGCTCAAAATCCTTCACTCCTTGAGAAGCGCACCACCTGTCAAAAAGTGCCTCCTTCTCCCTAGCAAACTCCACATAAGTCTGACTATCAAACTTCCTAAAGCGCCGGAACTTCTGCCGGTACGCCTCTGGAACTAATTCATAAGCCCTTAATACTGTAGACTTCACACACTCATAGTCCAGACTGCTTTCAACAGATAAAGACGAGTACACCTCCCGTGCTTTACCCACAAAGACACACTGCAATAGCAAGGTCCACACGTCCCTAGGCCACTTCAAGGACAAAGCCACCCGTTCAAACACTGTGAAATACTTGTCCACATCCTCCTCACGAAATGGGGGAACCAGGCGGATGTTCTTGCTCATATCAAACTCCCGTTCCCTAGAAGAAACCCGGGAATTATCTATTTCTTTTGCCCGCAGCCGAAATTCAGCCCTTTTGGTTTCCTCCTCAAGCTCAAGCCGTTTCATTTCAAGAACATGCATGAGCTCTTTCTCTTTTAACAAAGAGGCAATTCTCTGTGACTCAAGCTCCATCTCCTTCAGTTTAATAATGGCCTCCATGTTCTGACCAGGCTGAACAGAAGGCGGGGGACTGTCTGTACCACCAGGCAAAACCCCAGCCTCCACCAACGCAGCCCACAACTCCGATTTAATGGAGTGTTTCTTTGAATGCTTGTCAATAGTCACGGCATAGTTCTCAGCCAGCAAAATCAAATGCTCCTTCGTACATCTATCAAACAACTCCCGACTAGGAGCCTCAACAAATTCTTTCACCTTAAATTCCATTTTCTAATGTAGCCCCAAACACCAGCTAAAACCTGGGCACTAATGCTACCACAAACAGGGAAGAAAAAATTCCCTCTCAACACACAGACTTCCTCAGTCCAGAAGCCTACCAAAAATACCCCCTAAAAACGTCTAGGGTCCTCAAAACTTAGGACGAGCCCCCATTTTGTTACGACTCCCGAATGCAAGTACTTCAGAGCCACGTAACACAAGTCAAAAACCAGGTTCAGGTTAAAAAAAAACAGTTTTAATGATTCATTGGAACCCAAAACTCAAACCTGATTTAAACAACCCAGTCAGGGATATGGATAAACCAACAAACAATTTAACAATGCTCCAGCCAGCCACACCATGGGCCGTCGAACCGGAGATTCCAAAACCTGCCCAAAGAGTTACAACCCTGAAACCAAAATACACGAAAACTCTAAGGTCAGCCCTTATCCGTCCCAACACAATATCTGATAACACGGAATGGTGAAAATACACAAAGTTCTATGCCATGTGGTCAGGCTGCCTCGGTCCCCACCAACAGACTGCTCATCAGTCAGAGTCCACGACGAAGAGAGAGAATTCTGGGAAGCTCTGGTCTTTATACTCCAGATGAGTCACCCGTCACCTGACGCAGCTGGGCCAATCGGGTACAGGAGCCTTTAACCCCTCGATTCCAGACTCACAGCCACGAGGCCTGTACTTGGGATAGAAACAGAGAAGTAAGTACATAGCATTCACCGGGGGGGGGGAAAGTGCCTAACAGCTCTAAATAGCGACATCTTCACCACATCTGTACACGCACCAAATTTACGCAAGAGAATATTCGCCTGTACATACAGCATGCGTCGTTGCCTATAAATATCCTCATCTGTCATTTGTTCTGTAATAATCTGCCCTAGATATTTTACCTTATTACAGACACTAAGATTACTGTCAGAGAATTTAAAATCAGGAAATTTTAGACATTTGTCTCCCAGATGTGAATCCTTCCGATCCCAGCACACCCCCCCAGTTTGTAAACCTCTTCCCGGTGTCAGGGAGACTCCTCAGGGTCAGGGTCCATCTCACCCTCTTCCGATCCTCAGACACCTCGAGCCACGCATGCGCTGTTTCCACATCCAGGGTGACGGAGACTGGGGGGAGAAGCAGAGAATCAGAGAGTCCCCGGGGGTCGGGGGGAGACTCGGGCACAGGCGGGCGGACAACTGAAACCTTGCCCAGGGTTTCACCCACAACAACATCGGATGGGCAACAGACGTCACACTCCCGGCATTTTTATCCAGGGATGAAGAGGTGGATTCGTGAGGCGGGGAGGGTGGACGGGGAGAACGAATGACAATAGACAATAGACAACAGGTGCAGGAGTAGGCCATTCGGCCCTTCGAGCCAGCACCGCCATTTAATGTGACCATGGCTGATCATCCCCAATCAGTACCCCGTTCTTGCCTTCTCCCCATATCCCCTGACTACGCTATTTTTAAGAGCCCTATCTAGCTCTCTCTTGAAAGCATACAGAGAACCTGCCTCCACCGCCCTCTGAGGCAGAGAATTCCACAGACTCACAACTCTCGGTGAGAAAAAGTGTTTCCTCATCTCCGTTCTAAATGGCTTACCCCTTATTCTTAAACTGGCCCCTGGTTCTGGACTCCCCTAACATCGGGAACATGTTTCCTGCCTCTAGTGTGTCCAAACCTTAATAATCTTACATGTTTCAATAACATTCCTCTCATCCTTCTAAACTCCAGAGTGTACAAGCCCAGCCACTCCATTCTCTCAGCATATGACAGTCCCGCCATCCCGGGAATTAACCTGGTGAACCTACGCTGCACTCCCTCAATAGCAAGAATGTCCTTCCTGAAATTAGGGGACCAAAACTGCACACAATACTCCAGGTGTGGTCTCACTAGGGCCCTATACAACTGCAGAAGGACCTCTTTGCTCCTATACTCAACTCCTCGTGTTATAAAGGCCAACATGCCATTCGCTTTCTTCACTGCCTGCTGTACCTGCATGCTTACTTTCATTGGCTGATGAACAATGACCCCCAATGGTAATTTGAGGTTGTTAAAAAGGAGGTAGAGGTGTGGGGTGGAGTCGCCATGATCATAGTGAATGGGGGGGAGACATGAGGGGCCAGATGGCCTGCCCCTGTTACTTTGAGTGGAGGGTGAGAGAGAGGGAGGGGAGGCTTGGGCCATGGCAGGAAGCAGAGGTTGAATGATCGGGTGTAGGACAGAATGTGTATTGTATTGTATTGTATTCAAATTTATTGTCATTGTCTCAGTTAGAGACAACGAAATGAATTTCCCTTACAGGCAGTATCGTAAAAATAAAAAATAAAAAATAATAATAAATAATAAAACATATTAAAAATAAAATAGAATTTAAAAAAAAGCACAAACACTGAAAGTCCACGACACAACATAACACAGTGGGGCCAAGGTGAGGAAGGCACCATAGTCCAGCCAGCCTCCCCTCCGTTCTTCCCAGATGTTCACTCGTGGTCGAGGTCTTCCAACCACCCGCAGTCGCCGCCCCGGGTGGCCCGATGTTCAGGCCCTCACGCCGGGCTGGTGGAACGCCGACGCCGAACCCCGACGGTGAACATCCTCCTCCTCAGCGGCCCGGACCTCCTGATCAGCCGCCTCCCGCAGCTCCCGAGTCCGCAGCTCCCGTGTCCGCAGCTCCCGTGTCCGCAGCTCCCGTGTCCGCAGCTCCCGTGTCCGCAGCTCCCGTGTCCGCAGGCCGAGCCGGGCGGAGTCGCAGGACCCCGCGCTATCCATCAGCGCCGCCCGCGTTGGGAGCTCCGCAAACCGCAGCTCCAGGATGTTGGTGCCGCAGGTCCAGCACTCCGGGCTCCAGACGGCGATCCCCGGTAAGGCATCGCCAGCCCCGCGATGTTACAGCGCTATCCCGCCGCTGCTGGAGCTCTGGTCGATCCCGGCAGGAAAGTCCACGCCAATCCAGTAGGTAGGCCGCTGGGGGGGGGGGGCGAGGACGCGACTCGAATAATAGTCGCGTCTTCACCAGGAAGCGGCTGAAGGACGGTATCCCCCGCACCGTGCCCTCTTCCCCCACATCAAAACACAAAAACCCCACAAAAAAACACACTTTTACATAACTAAATAAACAAAAAAACTAAAGATACCGGGCTGTACGGGGAAGCTGCTGGCACCAGCGCCACCGGAAGTACAACAATGTGTGGGGACTTGTGGTTGTAGGGTCGCTGAAAGAGAGGAGATTCACGGGTGGATTGCATGGGTGTGTACAACTAAGAACACACTGATCTCATTGTGAACCAATATATGAACTTCACTGAGGGACTTGATAATGTTTCACATGTAAGGCTGGTCCAGAAAGTGAAGGCAGCTGGGATCGAAGGCGAGCTGGTGAAATGGATCCAAAATTAGCTTGGTGGTTGGAGGTAGAAGGTAGCGGTAGAAGGATGATTTTTCTGCTTGGAGGTCTGTGACTGGTGGAATGCAGCAGAGATCGGTGCTGCAACCTATGTTGTTTATGTTATATGTTCATGGCTTGGATGTGAATGCAGGAGGTGTGATTACTAAGTCTGTGGAGGACGCAGAAATTGTGGATAGCAGGGAAGGTTATCAAAGTCTGCAGCAGGATATCGCGTAGATTATCAAAATCGTATTCGCGTTCAGGGATATCAGATCAAGAGAGTGCAGGTTTATCATGAGAGCAGGGAATTTTAAAGTGGATCTGAGGTAAGTTTTCTTTACACTGAGAGTGGGTGATATCTGGAACATGCAACAGAGGAGGTGGTGGAGTGAGATATAGTCACTATATTAGAGGCACTTAAATACATGAGGTGTAGAAGGACACCGATGTAATGTGGGCAAATCGATTAGTATAGCTGGGAAAAGGTGGCCATGGACACGATGGGCTGAAGGGCCAGATACCGTAATGTACAACCATGGCTCTCGGCTCCAAGAGCACTGAATGACTGAGTCTCCACAGCCACCGGTCCAGGGAATTCCAAAGGTTCCCCGGTCTGTGTGCAGTAATGTCTCCTTATCTCTGTCCTACATGGTGCAGCCCACATTCTGAGAGGGTGCTCGTTCTCTAGACCCCTCAGACAGGGGAAACATCCTCCCTGCATCCAGCCCACTGAGCCCTGTAAGAACTTGTGTTTCACTGAGATCTCCTCCAATACACACAAACTCTCGAGTACACAGGCCTAGTCTACTCACTCTCACCCCGCACAGCAAACTCATTGTCCCAAGAACAAGTATTGTTAATCTTTGCTGCATTTCCTCAGTGTCAAGTCTGTCAATTTATCAGTACACAGGAGCATAGGAACACAAGAAAACAGGAGCAGGATTAGGATCCGCTCCTCAGGCTTGCTTCTCCATTCAATGTGATCATGGCTGATCTAAGCTGGCACCAATTCCTCTTCTGTGTGAGTTTCCCATAATCTTAATTTTTCCATCTATCAAATATGTATTTTTAGCCAAGTTGCAGATATCCAATAACTCAGCTTTTCACCACCATCTTGGGCACAACATCCCAGATATTCACTGCCCTCTGAGAGATGCAACTTCTACACACCGCATGAGAGGCCGCTCTGGAAGGTTGGATCTCATGGAATCCGGGGTGAATTAGCCGATGGAATACAACATTTACCTGAAGGTCACAGACAGAGGATGTTGGTAGAGGGTCGTTTTTCAGACTGGAGACAGAGACCACTGTTGTTCCTTATTTATATACATGATTGGGTGTGTATGTAGGTTGCACGGTTAGTCAGTTTGCAGATGGAACTAAAATTGGTGACATTGTGGAGAGTGAAGAAAGTTATCTGAGAGTAAATGGGATCCCTGTGAACTGGGCCAATGGGCTCAGGAACGGCAGGTGGGATTTATTCATGTGAAGGTGAGGTGATGCACTTTGCTGAGACAAACCAGGGCAGGACATACACAGTAAACGGGGAACTTTATAGAACTGAGAGATCTCGGGCTGCAGGTACACAGTGCCACGGAAGTGCAACAGTGACAGGCAGGGTGGTGAAGAATGTGTTTGTCACTCATGCTTTATAGGTCAGGATATTAAATACAGCGTTTGACACAATGAGGTTGTTTGTATATTGGAGAGGGTGGTAAAGGATTTAAAATAATTTCATCAGGTCTGTAGGGCTGGGTTATAAGGAGACGTTAGACAGGCAGGGACATTTGTCTTTGGAGCCCATCAGAATGCATTTATAGGCATTGTATGAGATCTAAAAAGGTGCACAGATAAGGTGAATAGCCACAGTATTTTACACAAGGTAGGAGAGTCTAAACTCAGAGTGCATCAGTGTAAGGTGAGAGTGGAAACAGTAAAAAGGAGCAGTTTTTTCAGTCAATGCGTAGTGTATGTATGGAACGAACTGACAGAGGAAGTGGACAAGGCAGCTACAATGATGACATTTTACAGACAGTTGGGTAGAGACGTGAATAAGAAAGACTTGGAAGAATATGAGTCAGACTCAGGCAAGTGGGTCTAGCTTGGTTGGGCAACTTGGTTGGCAGGGTCATGTTGAGTCAAAGAGCCTGTTTCTGTGCAACATCACACTCTGTCTGTGATGCTTTTCTGCAGCTGTGTTTGGTGGAAGATCAAATCTTCAATTTCCCTTCAGTCCAAAATATCATTAATGTTTGCATCTACGCATAACTTAAAGATGTCAGAAACAAGAACAATGGAAATGGTATAAGCTTTACCTTGCTTGATGGCATCAGGTGTTTCTGCCAATACCGTGTTGTACAAAAAAGGATTTTCAAGTTATCATCTACCACCGACACTGGTTTGGCTTCATCACGAACCCTGCAAATATTTAACAGCTGGTTATAAACTGAACATTAGAAATATATTGGGATGTTCAACGAAAACTTACAATGTTTCCATCAAGAGTATGTCCTACCTATGCTTGTGACCAGCTTCCTCCTGAAAGAAATAAAACACAAATCTCAATTGACCGAGATGGACCATCCTCATCCCGACAGCGGGAATTTCACCAAATTCCTACAATCCTCTGATAATTCCCATTTCCCAACTCTTATCACCACTGTCATGCAGCCAGAAAGCGGATATTGCCGCAGAGATGTAGAACGATGGGGGAAAGCACATGGAATGTTCATGAGAATGACGCCATAACTCAGAGGATGGAACTCAATGCAAAGATAGACACAAAAAGCTGGAGTAACTCAGCGGGACAGGCCGCATCTCTTGAGAGAAGGAAGGGATGACGTTTTGGGTCAAGACCCTTCTTCAGACTTCGGATCTCGACCCGAAATGTCACCCATGCTTTGTCTCCAGAGATGCTGCCTGTCCCGCTGAGTTACTCCAGCTTTTTGTGTCTATCTTTGGTTTAAACCAGCATCTGCAGTTCCTTCTTACACAGAATTCCATGCAAAGACTGGGCAGGTCGTGGGATTTTATCTGGAGAACATGTCAGGAATTATGAGATAGGATTTAAGATTATCAGTGGATTTAAATGGGTGGGGATGAAATAATATCTCTACTTGTGGGGAGACCTAAAATCAAAGCTGAAATGTAGCATGTTATTCAACAAATACCGAAAGGAATGCAGTCATGAGAACATGGACCTCACTTGCAATGGAGGGACTGAAGCCAACAGTGAAAAAGTTACTTTTATAACTACTAAACCAGGTTCGCTTCTCAATAAACAGACACCACACAAACTGTTTGGTAGACCAGTTCAAAACTTTACTTAACATCGGCCGATGGAAGGGAGCGAGAATTCCAGCTAAGTGACCAATATAGACACTCGACTGTCCTCGGTTCCCTTCCCTGAACAACAGAATTACATCGCATTATATAGTGTTTCTTTGTCACATTAGCACATTCCACAGACATTAGTCATGGTCAGAGGTACAGGAAAAGGCATCACATCAAAGGCCTTTTGTTTACAGGTTATGATATACTAAAAACATTGGCCATTTGTTTTAGGTCATTTTATCTTCAAAGAGATCACCCTAGCTCTTTCGCTGTTTCCTCTCTGTCACTTGGTCCTTCATAAACATAGGCCATTTGGTTTATGGCATCTTATCTTTCCACTTCCCTGGATCCTCTCTCATCACTTTGCCCCTCCTAAACATTGGTCATTTGGTTTACGGCATCTTACTTCAAAGATGTGACTAGCTGTTTCTCTCTTCCTTTATTGCCTCCTCCCCCATAAACATTGGTCATTTGGTTTATGGCATCTTACTTCAAAGATGTGACTAGCTGTTTCTTTCTCTGTCACTTCCTCACTTGGGAGACAATGTTATGGTACTTATTATCCCACACACTGCAACCTGAGGCAAGCCTAATTTGAGACTAAATATAAGCTGTAAGCTAGCCCAGAAGCCAATTTAATATCTTCTTATATTTTAACTAAAATTCAGCTTCATCAACAGCAGAGATAAATGTAAGTGCAGGCGGGATAAACGCATTAGGGCTCCTGGAATTTGGGGTGTTGTTACCGGGTGTGGAGAGTAGATGGGAGGGATGATGAGTGGAGCAGAAAACATGACTAGGTAGGATGGGCCGAATGGCCTGTCTACGATGTAGAATGTGATGTCATTCTATGGTGAAACAAGGTGGACAAAACAAACAGAGCAAATTCCCCCAAGGTGACCACCCACTGCTGATGGGAACCGGATATAGATGATCAATCTGATGTGTGTGTGCGCCACGTTCTAGATTTCAATGTTAATCCCCACAATGTGATCTAGCCCAGGACTGAACTCCTCCTCTTTGCCCCATTCCCTTCGATTACAATTCCCCCGAATTTTCAAAATGTATCCTCATGTGGAATCTCATATAGATAGGGTGGTAAAGAATACTTTTGGTATGCTAGCCTTTATAAATCAGAGCATTGAGTATAGAAGCTGGGATGTAATGTTAAAATTGTACAAGGCATTGGTGAGACCAAATCTGGAGTATGGTGTACAATTTTGGTCGCCCAATTATAGGAAGCATGTCAACAAAATAGAGAGAGTACAGAGGAGATTTACTAGAATGTTGCCTGGGTTTCAACAACTAAGTTACAGAGAAAGGTTGAATAAGTTAGGTCTTTATTCTCTGGAGCGCAGAAGGTTAAGGGGGGACTTGATAGATGTCTTTAAAATGATGAGAGGGATAGACAGAGTTGATGTGGATCAGCTTTTCCCTTTGAGAATAGGGAAGATTCAAACAAGAGGACATGACTTCAGAATTAAGGGACAGAAGTTTAGGGGTAACATGAGGGGGAACTTCTTTACTCAGAGAGTGGTAGCGGTGTGGAATGAGCTTCCAGTGGAAGTGGTGGAGGCAGATTCGTTGGTATCATTTAAAAATAAATTGGATAGGCATATGGATGAGAAGGGAATGGAGGGTTATGGTATGAGTGCAGGCAGGTGGGACTAAGGGGAAAAAGTTGTTCGGCACGGACTTGTAGGGCCGAGATGGCCTGTTTCCGTGCTGTAATTGTTATATGGTTATATGTGGTATAAATATGTCTAACATGTTAAACCTCTCAGAGTCTCTTGGTCGGAGAATCCCAGATATTCACTGCCCTCTGTCCACTCGTGGTCCTTGGGATCAGATATAGGATCACCTGTCGTTGTTCTAAACGCTACAGAACACAAACACCTCTCTACATTCCGGCCAGGCAGTCCTGAGATCCCATAGATTATACAGGAGGCCAATTAGTTTGGGAACAACAACAACTCAAACAGATTAAACATTTACCCAGTTCTGAATTACTGGCAAATGCAGCATTTATTTCTGAAATGTCACCCCACCATTTTGTAACTGTGCACTTTCACTTCACCAAACTGTAGTGTAACCCCTCACCTTCAGAAACACCACACTGTCTTTTTGATCCAGCTGTTGCTGCAACTTTAAGAGTTCCTCCTGAATGGAACGTAAATTCTCTTGAATCTTTCCAAGATTTGTCTCCATTGTATTTAGAATCTTCTTCTTTTCCTCCCGGATATCTGCCAGTGTGCGCTGCTCTTTCTCAGTGAGAATCTGGTGCAGTTCAGCAAACTGGGATGTGATCTTGGACTGAAGGTTGTGTGAGTGTTCCTGTGAAATGAAAGGTGAAGAACACCATATAATGTCACTGATTGTGTTTCCTCACGACTTTGACCGAGACATTTGCCCGGAACAGTTTTTATTTGCTTTGATATTTCAATAGCTTCTCTAAATGCGAGGAGGATGCTATGAGGCTGCAGGGTGACTTGCATAGGTTGTGTGAGTGGGCAGATGCATGGCAGATGCAGTTTAATGTAGATACATGTGAGGTTATCCACTTTGGTGGCAAGAACAAGAAGGCAACTTATTATCTGAATGGTGGAAGAAGGAACTGCAGATGCTGGTTTAAACTGAAGATGGACACAAACAGCTGGAGTAACTCAGCAGGAATAGGAATACTTTATTGTCACATGTGACTAGGCACAGTGAGATTCCTTGCTTGCATAAATTAAATTAAATTAAATTTCTTTATTTATATAGCACATTTTTAGTCAACTTGCATTGACCCCAAAGTGCTTCACATAATTACATTCACACACACAGGCAAAGGTGGGTGAAGTGTCTTGCCCAAGGACACACACAGGCAAAGGTGGGTGAAGTGTCTTGCCCAAGGACACAACGACAGTATGCACTCCAAGCGGGATTCGAACCAGCTACCTTCCGGTTGCCAGTCGAACACTTAGCCCATTGTGCCATCTGTCGTACACAATGTATACAAACAGCAGTCACCCACGGCACTGACAACGTTACAAAGAACACCGCTTCCCATTTAGTCCCCCCCACCCAACAGTCCCCACTGTCCTTTGCCCCCCCCCCCCTGCAGAGAAGGAATGGGTGATGTTTCGGGTCAAGATCCTTTTTCAGATTCAATTGGTGTTAGATTAGGAAAAGGGAAGGTGCAATGAGACCTGGGTGTCCTTGTACATCAGTATTGATAGTAAGCATGCAGTGAAGAAAGCTAATCATAGCTTTGGCCTTCATTGGGAGAGGATTTGAGTTTAGTTTAGTTTAGAGATACAGCGCAGAAACAAACTGTTCTACCAAGCCAATCAACATTTACATTTACCGAGCCAATTAACCTACAAACCTGCACGTCTTTGGAGTGTGGGAGGAAACCAAAGATCTCGGAGAAAACCCACGCAGGTCACGGGGAGAACGTGCAAACTCCGTACAGACAGCACCCGTAGTCGGGATTGGGTATTTGGCGCTGCATTCACTGTAAGGCAGCAACTCTACCGCTGCACCACCATGACCGCACCAGGAGGTCAAGGAGCAAGGAGGTCCTTCTGCAGATGGACAGCGCCCTGGTGAGACCACACCTGGAGTATTGTGTGCAGTTTTGTTCTCCTAATTTGGGGAATGACATTCTTGCTATTGAGGGAGTGCAGCGTAGGTTCATCAGGTTAATTACCAGGATGGTGGGACTCAGGGTCGGCCTTAAGCCGATTGGACCGATTGCTCCCAATTGGGCCCCGCGCCAATGGAGGGCCCGCGCTAATTTTCCGTATTTCGTATGTAAATACGAATTCGCGTTGCTCAATACACACATTTTTAAAAAAACATTCGACTTGTTCAATACGGATTTTATTTTAAATGAACATGGATAAAAACCACTGCAGCGGCCATCAGACAAAAACAATGTGTTAACTACTAGCACGTTAACAGCCAGTAGTTAACACGTAGTTATACAATGTGTCATCAATTAATCGATCCACATTCCTCAGTAAATGTAATTGTGTTTTGACCAAGTATTAATGAGGCCATGTGAATTTTATTCAAAGGATCGCGACGTCATTAATACTTGGTCAAAACACAATTACACTGAGGAATGTAGATCGATGCATTGTCGACATTGAGAATTTCTTAAAACTCATCATCATGGTTGAGGGCTCAGAACGATTGAGGAAGCCAGTTTTAGAGAAGTCATTATCTGATTCTGCAGCTGCTCTTGAAACTTTAAGAGTAGGGAAATCTAAAGCTCGTCCTGACATTCTAAATGAAATCTTGAGTGTGTTTTCTAGAATTGGGTTTGCGTGTAACATCACTTTTTGCTGGGTTCCCGGGCATGCTGTGGTGAGGGGGAATGAGCAGGTGGACCTCATAGCAAAGGAGAGTTTAAGAAGAGAAATAGATATCCATGTATCATTGGGGAGAGTGGAACTGAGAGAAATAATTAAAGAGGGCTTAACAAAAGAATGGCAGAGAGGATGGGAAATGGAAGTCAGGGGTAGACACTACTTTTCTATACAATCTGAAGTCAGGAAAATATGTTTCTGTACATCTCTGTCCCGTAGGGACTCAGTTAAACTGTGTAGATTGAGGTTGGGGCACTGTGGGTTAAATTACTATTTGTGCATTGTAGGGAAACATGTTTCTGGCTTGTGTGAATGTGGGAGTAATGAGACAGGTAAGCATGTTTTCCTAGAATGTAAAAAGTATAGGGTAGAAAGAAAAGTATTGTTTGTTAGACTGACAGGACTTGGAGTTGAGGCTTTTTCTGTTTCATCTCTGTTTGGACACAGTGAGAAACATCAACTGATATCCAGGGCTGTTCTTCAAATCCTGCAAGTTACAGGACTGTATGTAAGAATTTAGTTCAAACTTTGACCTGTGGAGGGCAGTAATACGCTTTGCAGAGTCTACACTGCCGGAATCCTACAAGAAGAAGTAGTGGGCTCAGACCGACCCACGTTGTGTCTCTCTGTCTTTCGCTCTCTCCGTCCCTCCCTCTCTCTCTCTCTCCCCCGCTCCCATTTCATCTCTCTCTCGCTCTCTCACGCTCTCTCGCTCCCTCTCTCTCACCCTGTCGCCTCGGCAGTCCTTGAATCATTAACTTTTGTTGCCAAGGTTTTAGAGTAAAACATAACACACTTCCCCAATGTGCTGGACAAAACTAGAAGGTGCATTGCCCTGCACTGTTTCACACACCTCCAATGAACTGGTTCAATAACTTGAAGGGTCTGAAGAAGGGCCTCAACCCAAAACGTCACCCATTCCTTGTATCCAGAGATGCTGCCTGTCCCACCGAGTTACTCCAGCATTTTGTGTCAATCTTCGTTTCAATGGTTCAAGGGTTTCCATATTATTAGGAGAACTAGAGGTGAGAAAAGGTGCAGAACAGATCATTCTATTCTGGGGTTTGTTCTGCATCTTTTCACACCTCTACTTTCCCTCTCCCCTGACTCTATCTGAAGAACTGTTTGCAGGATAGTGTTCGTGTGCAGGGGTCGGAGCGGACCCAGTGGGCTGAAGGGCCTGTTTCCGCGCTGTATCTCTCAACTAAACCAAACAGATAATCTATGGAAAGAAAATAGAGCATCTTTGTTGGTTCATTATGACTTGACGGGGCTTTCAAATCTTGCACGAGAAACCTTTGCGGCACGGTGGTACAGCGGTACAGTGGCTGCCTCACAGCGCCAGAGACACGGGTTCTTTCCTGATGACCGGTGCTGTCTGTACGGAGTTTATACATTCTCCCTGTGACCTGCATTGGTTTTCTCCAAGATCTTCCGTTTCCCCCCGTTCTCCAAAGACGTACAGGTTGTAGGTTAAGTGGCTTGCTACAAATGTAAATTGTCACTAGTGTGTGTGGGATAGTGTTTGTGTGCGGGGATTGCTGGTCGGTGCGGACTCGGTGGGCCGAAGGGCCTGTTTCCGTGCTATATCACTAAACTAAACTAGAGCAGATAATCTATGGAAAGAAAGCAGAGCATCTTTATTGGTACATTATGACTTGACGGGGATTTCAAATCCTGCACGAGATACCTTCAAGAATGGAGCATGCATTTCTATCAGTCATAGAAACAGAAACATAGAAAATAGGTGCAGGAGTAGGCCATTCGGCCCTTCGAGCCTGCACCGCCATTCTATATGATCATGGCTGATCATCTAAAATCAGTATCCTCGTTCCTGCTTTCTCCCCCATATCCCTTGATTCCGTTAGCCCTAAGAGCTAAATCTAACTCTCTCTTGAAAACATCCAGTGAATTGGCCACCACTGCCTTCTGTGGCAGAGAATTTCACAGATTCACAACACTCTGGGTGAAAAGGTGTTTCCTCATCTCAGTCCTAAATGGCCCACACCCTTATTCTTAAACTGTGGCCCCTTGTTCTGGACTCCCAAGTCACTCTGGGTGAAGTCCAGGTGGAGCTGACAATGCTTGCATCGTCCACTTTAAATAAAAGTCAACTGAATTACAGAAGGTTAGAGTAAGAAGTGTATTGATGCCTCTTTCATCAGAAGCACGGTTGACATTTGTTACAAAGAGAAATCAACTTTTATTTCAAGTAATTTAAAAGTTACTTCATTAAACGCGGGGACAAGCAGTGTGGAGATTGCTTTCTTCACTGCTTTCAGTCACACATCCATGGGCTCCACTGAACAATGTAATAAATATCTTCTTCATTTGACCTCAACTGAGTGTTACGACAATATTTACTTATCGAGGTCATAGATTACCTTGCAAGAAGCTCTAGCCATCATGGTTAGAGTGAAAAACGTCCCCATTTTTTTTATTGAGAAGAGCTATCTATCATCTTATGTCTTGATCTCATGTGGCTTTACCCACTCTGGTCTCAGAGCCGGTGATTCCAACCACGGCAGCCTCCTGAATGCAGAGATGTGTGAGTTTACTGAGGCCAATGTGTCGATACAATTGAGTCTGGTTTAGGTTTTTAGTTCAGAGTCAATGCCGAAGGCAGACCAAACATCTTAAACTGAGATTGGTCAGATACAGTGAGAAATCATGTGAAATAATCACTGAATTGTATTTTAAATGAATGTACCTGCATGTTATACAGTTTAGTTTGGAGATACAGAGCAGATAGTCCACTGAGTTCGCACCGACCAGCGATTTTATTATTTTCCTATTTGTCAATTAATTTGTGCCCGATTATTTGGTGGCCAATCAACCGCTGTCTCTAAGGGGGTTGCGTCCAATCACCAACCAGCTTGCTTTAAAATTCCCGTCCAATCAACAAATCGGTCTCCTCCCGTCCAATCAACCGCTGTCTCCAAGGGCATTGTGTCCAATCACATAATGCAGTTTTATGGTAATTAGCAACTATGGTAAAGGTTGGAAGCCAGCGGAGCCAGATTTCAGGCTCCTGAACCTTCTACCTGAAGGTACCGGGGAGATGAGTGTGTGGCCAGGATGGTGCCTATTTCCTTCGCTCCATAGATGCTGCTTTACCCGTTGAGTTTCTCCGGCATTTTTGTCTACCTTCCATTTTCCAGCATCTACAGTTCCTTCTTAAACACATCTTTAAGATGTGGGAGGAAACTGGAGCGTGTGCCAATCTCATGATCATAAGACACAGGAGCAGAATTGGGCCATTCGGCCCATCGAGTCACATCCACCATTCAATCATGGCTGCTCTGCTTTTTCCCTCTGAACCCCATTTTCCTGCCTTCTCCCCATAACCTTTGATGCCCATACTAATCAAGAACCTGTATTTGTAATGCAGTGTTCTTCACGCATCAAGCAAGTTGCAAACGTGCAAGCTATCAGGAAATGTTGGCTGAGACAAAGTGGGAGTGAGGTTTCACTTCAGGTTACCAAGTCGTGTTGCCTTGGGTTTGAAAGCTCTCTCGGTTTTCACCCATTCTCTGGGGAGAGCACCAGAGCTCTGCTGTCACCCCATCCTGCAGGCGGGACTGGCATATTTTATGATGAAAGAATGGGTCGACTGGGATTATATTCAGTGGAATTTACAAGGATGAGAGGGCATCTTATAGAAACATATCACATTCTTAAGGGATTGGACAGGCTAGATGCAGGAAACATGTTCCCCATGTTGGGAAGTGCAGGACCAGGGGTCAGTTTAAGATTAGGGAGGTTGCATGTAACGCCAACAGGAGTACACGCGGTGAACTGCAGGTAAGCATTTACCATGCATTCTAGTGCAGTGGACCAGTCTTCTGCCCCGTATCCGTTCAATTGTCACAGTAAGCCTCAAATCTAGCAACTGAGGAGTACGAACCCACCTGAGAACCATGGGCCATTTTAACATTTTACAGCCAGATTTATCACTTCTGAAACTTTTTAGATGCCAAAGGAATCAAGAAAAAACACAAATAATGCCTTAGTTGATGAAATGCAGTGAGCAAAGGCGATAATTCCCAATATTTTCAATCTCGATATCTGAACGGCCAATGTTCGCCAAGCACTCTGGCTGTTGTTGTCCCTTCAGCTCTCGCTTCTATCTACCGTCATTTCTCCTCACTTTTGGAATTCTGAAGTAGGATAAATATCTCTCACGCTTATCCCGATTTCCATCATTTTTTACCGCGCAAAAATTGACAATTTTGGCGGGTTTTAATGGGCCCGTTACGCTGGAAACAATGGTCAGTGCCCACCTGCAGTTCATCGCGTGTACTCCACTTGGTGTAGCGTAGCAACAGGACGGGTCATGGGTCGTGGTCTGAATGCCGTGAAACCTCCCTATATGTGTGCGTGTGAGTCTGTGTGTGCGTGTGAGTCTGTGTGAGTCTGTGTGTGCGTGTGAGTCTGTGTGTGTGTGAGTCTGTGTGTACGTGTGAGTCTGTGTGCCCATGAGTGTGTGTGTGCGCGTGTGTGTGTGTATATGTGTGTGTGTATATATGTGTGTGTGTGTCTGTGTGTGCGCGTGCGAGTCTGTGTGTGTGTATATCTGTGTGTGTGTACATGTGTGTGTGTGTGTGACTGTATATCTGTGTGTGTGTGTATATATGTCTGTGTCTGTGTTTGCGCATGTGAGTCTGTGGGTGTGTGTGTATATCTGTGTGCGTGTATATGTGTGTGTGTGAGTCTCTGTGCGTGTGTGAGTCTGTGTGTGTGTGTGTGCGTGTCAGTGTGTGTGTGTGTCTGTGTGTGTATGTGAGTGCATGTGAGTGCATGAGTCTGTGCGTGTGTGTGTGCGTGTGCGTGTGCGTGTGTGTGTGTGTGTGTGTGGTGGAGGGTGTGTGGTGGAGGGTGTGTGTGTGATCAACAAATAACAAATAACAAATAATATAGTCTTTTGTAGTTCAGAGCTTATTCGTTATGTTTAAAAGCCTGATGGCTGTCAGGACTGATGAACAAGGACCCCCCGATCCTGTTGTATTTCCCCTTTTCCCAGCTTGACACCATTTAGATAGTAATCTGCCTTCCTGTTTTCACCACCCACATGAAAACATTGCCCCTCATCAACACATCTGTTTAAGTGTAGGAAGGAACTGCAGATGCTGACATTATTCCCTTATCATGTATCTGTACATTGTAAGCACGCAACAAAAGCTTTTCACCTGACAATAAACTCAACTCAACTGGTTTAAACCAAAGATAGACACAGCATTTTGGAGTAACTCACCCATCCCCCCTCAATCACCCCCCCCCCCTCATCCACCCCTCCCCCCTCAAGATTTAACTCTTTGGGCTAAAGGGATTAGGGAAGAAAGCAGGAACGGGGTATTGATTGGGGATGATCAGCCATGAATATATTGAATGGTGGTGCAGGATCGAAGGGCCGAATGGCCTCCTCCTGCACCTATATTCTAGGTATGAACTGAAGCTTTTTTAGACATAAAGCATGGATTCAGGTTCTTTGGTCCATTTAGCCCGCACAGACCATGAATCTCCCGTCTCACACACGGGCCAACAGTGTGTGTGAATCTTCTCCTTCGCCGCCTGTGTGTGAATCTCCCGTCCAACACCAACCAAGTAGCTGGCCAGGCTCGTTCCACCTTGTGTTGCAAAGAAGGAGTCACCATGTGTTGCAGGAACCGCTCATGTTAATCCTAAACAGCCGACCCCTTTATTCTTTTCTTTCAAAATCATTTTAATCATTTTTTTCCAAAAGCATAAAATAAAACAAACAATGACATTAATACAAAGGGATCAGGATTACATTAATAACAGGTATAACTTAAATATGAGTCCAGTGTCAAAATACACATTGAATATAGACCTCCCGATCAATATAAGTTAAATCTTTAAAAGAAAACTTATGTAGAAAAAAAAAACAAAAGGTAAAAAGGAAAAAAAGAGAAAAAAGGAAGAAACAAAACCCCCTAAACTAGAAAACAAAGCAACAATCTGAGCTGAGAATGTCAACAATTGAAGTCCCTGTTTGTCATCGTCCGTTCCACCATATAGAGGTAAAATAATTATTATAACGGTTGGAGAGGGGACAGTTTATATCGTATGAAAATGTTGAATAAAGCTTCTCCATGCCCTATCAATTTTAACCAAGGGTTCAACAATGTCACTCCTGATATTTTCAAAATGTAAACATGATATCGTTTCAGAGTACCAATGGAGTGTGGTCGGAGGGTTAGAGTCTTTCCATTTAAATAAAATAGATCTTCTGGCAATTAATGCGGTAAAAGCAATCAGCCGATGGGCGGAGCGGGACAAATGAGTAGAATCTAACATTGGAAGCCCAAACATTGCAGTAATAGGATGAGGTTGTAAATCTATACATAAAACTACAGAAATTGTATCAAAAATGTATTTCCAATATTTGTCCAAAAGTGGGCAGGACCAAAACATATGAGTCAGTGAGGCCACTTCAGTTACATCTGTCACAGGTAGGATTTATATCACCATAAACACGAGCTAACTTATCTTATGACATATGAGCTCTGTGAACCACCTTGAATTGTATCAGAGCATGTCTTGCACACATTGAGGAAGTATTAACTAATTGAAGAATCCTCTCCCATTTTTCTATAGGTAGAGAAATTTGGAGTCCTCATTCCCAGTCATTCTTAATTTTATCAAATATATCTATTTGTAATTTCAAAATCAACTCATAAATTGTCGTTATTAATCCTTTCTGATAAGGGTTCAAATGTAAATTTTTTTCCAAGATTTTGGTTTGATGTGGTAGCGGAAAAAAGGGTAGAGTAGCCTTCAAAAAAAGTCTAAATTAGTAAATATCTAAAAAAGTGTGAATTAGTTAAATTATATTTATTGGAGAGTTGTTACATTGAGCATGTATTAACTAATTGAAGAATCCTCTCCCCATTTTTGGAGTCTTTCCCCTCAGATTTCTATTCAATCATAGAGGTTTAAGCGGAAGCTCAGAGGGGATAGAGCCTTCTCTGTTGCTGCTCCGGCACTCTGGAACGCTCTGCCGTTGCACGTCAGACAGGCCCCCCTCACTGTCCATCTTCAAATCCAGTATTAAAACACATTTATACTCCCTGGCTTTTGACCCTGCATGAGACTTTGCTCCTGCTTGTAGTGTTTTTAATATTTCTTTATTTTGAATATCTTTACTTACTCCATCTTTTAACTGTTATTAGATTCAGATTCAGATTCAATTTTAATTGTCATTGTCAGTGTACAGTACAGAGACAACGAAATGCATTTAGCATCTCCCTGGAAGAGCGACATAGCAAATGATTTGAATAAATAATAATAAGTGATAATAAGTGTCCTGGGGGGTGGGGGGGGGTGATTGGCAGTCACCGAGGTACGTTGTTGCCACCGAGGTACGCTGCTACCTTCAGGTAGAAGGTACAGGAGCCTGAAGACTGCAACAACCAGGTTCAGGAATAGTTACTTCCCCTCAGCCATCAGGCTATTAAACCTGGCTCGGACAAAACTCTGATTATTACCAACCACTTTCTGTTATTTGCACTATCAGTTTATTTATTCATGTGTGTATATATTTATATCATGGTATATGGACACATTTATCTGTTTTGTAGTAAATGCCTACTATTTTCTGTGTGCTTAAGCAAAGCAAGAATTCCATTGTCCTATACAGGGACACATGACAATAAACTCACTTGAAACTTGAACTTGAACTTGGTGTGTATTAACTTTTTTGTTAATGATTAGTGATGTACAGCACTTTGTTGCAACTATGTTTGTTTTTAAAGTGCTCTATAAATAAATAAAATTATTATTTATTATGATTATTATTAAAACAAAGCAACGATCTGAGCTGAGAATGTCAACAGTGTTACTTCGGGGTCACGTGGGCGACGACGTGACGAAGGGCCGCCGTCCGTCTGCGCGCGCGCGTCATTACGTCATCACGTCGGACAGCAACGCGCGCACGGCGACCGCCCAGCCGTTGGGATTTGAAGAAGGCGGCAGGTGAGGAAAGTTGAACCACTTACTAAACCCGCGCTTTCAGCTGATTAACATCAACAAGATCAGCAGCGACATCCTCGTCCCAATAACATCAAGTTGTGCCTTGTGTTCCGGCTAAACATGACATTTATCTTTCACACAATGTCAAACACAAGACAAGGTCCCGCAGCTCATTCATTGTCGCCGGCATTGATGATGTTTGTCTGTCGCCGGCGTTAGAACCGGCAGCGGCGGCTGGACTGGTGCAGGGGCTGGTCAGCGGCGGCTGGACTGGTGCAGGGGCTGGTCAGCGGCGGCTGGACTGGTGCAGGGGCTGGTCAGCGGCGGCTGGACTGGTGCAGGGGCTGGTCAGCGGCGGCTGGACTGGTGCAGGGGCTGGTCAGCGGCGGCTGGACTGGTGCAGGGGCTGGTCAGCGGCGGCTGGACTGGTGCAGGGGCTGGTCAGCGGCGGCTGGACTGGTGCAGGGGCTGGTCAGCGGCGGCTGGACTGGTGCAGGGGCTGGTCAGCGGCGGCTGGACTGGTGCAGGGGCTGGTCAGCGGCGGGGGGGGGGGAGGGGAGAGGGAGAGAGGGGAGAGGGAGAGAGGGGAGAGGGGGAGAGGGGGGAGAGGGAAGGGGAGAGAGGGGAGGGGGAGAGAGGGACAAGAGAGGGGAGGGGGAGGGGAGAGGGAAGGTGGTGGGAGAGAGGGAAGGGGAGGGAGGGGAGGGGGAGAGAGGAAGGGGGAGAGGGATGGTAGTGGGGGAGGAGAGAAGTTGGAGAGAAGTGGAAGAGTGGGGAGGGAGGGGTAGCGGGAGTGGTGGAAGAGGAACGGGTAGTGGTGGAAGAGGGAGAGAGGGGAAGGGGTGGGGGAGAGAGGGGAAGAGAGGGGTGGGAGAGGGGAGGAGAGGGAAGGAGGGGAGAGGGGGAAGGAGTGGGAGAGGGGGAAGGAGGGGAGAGGGGAGAGAATAAGGGAGAGAGAGAGGGGAGGGGGGGTGGGGGAGGGAGGGAGAGGGGAGGGGGAGAGGGATGGGGGAGAGAGGGAAGGGGTAGGGGAGAGAGGAGGAAGGGAAGAGGGGAGGGGAGGAGAGAGGGAAGGGGGAGAGGGGAGGGGGAGAGGGGAGGGGGAGAGAGGGGGAGAGAGGGATGGGAGGGGGTGAGGAGAGAAGTTGGAGAGAAGTGGAAGAGTGGGAGGGAGGGGTAGCGGGAGTGGTGGAAGAGGAACGGGGAGTGGTGGAAGAGGGACAGAGGGGGAGGGGTGGGGGAGAGGGGAAGGGAGGGGAAGAGAGAGGGTGGGTGAGGAGAGGGGTGGAGTAAAGGGAGAGAAGTGGAAGAGTGGGGAGGGAGGGGTATGGGGAGTGGTGGGAAGGGGGCGGGGTAGAGAGGGAAGGGGGGAGGGGGAGAGAGGGATGGGTGGGAGAGGGAGAGGGGTGAAGAGAGGGAAACATAGAAATTAAGTGCAGGAGTAGGCCATTCGGCCCTTCGAGCCTGCACCGCCATTCAATATGATCATGGCTGATCATCCAACTCAGTATCCTGTACCTGCCTTCTCTCCATACCCCCTGATCCCATTAGCCACAAGGGCCACATCTAACTCCCTATTAAATATAGCCAATGAACTGGCCGCAACTACCTTCTGTGGCAGAGAATTCCACAGATACACCACTCTCTGTGTGAAAAATATTTTTCTCATCTCGGTCCTAAAGGATTTCCCCCTTATCCTTAAACTGTGACCCCTTGTTCTGGACTTCCCCAACATCTGGAACAATCTTCCTGCATCTAGCCTGTCCAAGCTGTGAGATTCAAAATCACAAACGCTCTTGAGACAAATTCAGGCAAAGAAGTGTTTTTATTAATTTCATATTCTGCAGAATAGGTGCCTCTCCTCTGATGTCCCCTAGAGGCACACCGAGGATCGGGATGTCTTCTATCTTTATACATTTCTTTTCATTATTATCACATCCTCATCCCTCCCCATTGAGCTTCTTCCAATCATAACATAAAGCCCTGATTCCCACGAGAACGTCGTGGAACGCCCACCCAACGTCAAAGACACCTCCCCTATCATGCATCGCATGTGCATTTAAATTAGGCATCTTGTCATAGTGGGCGTGAGTACATATTCATATAATCTCATTAGGCCTGCGCAGATCTGTTTGTCCTTATGTGCTTTCTCCCTTTCACTTACTTCTTTCAAAACTCCTTCAGGGGGAGAGAGAGGGGAGGGGGAGAGAAGTATTTCTATTGCTACTTTTTATCTAGAATTTCTCTCTGTTCTGTATATTGTTACTTTCTATTCTACTAGCAGTCTGGCTTCTGCTGACACCTTATTTCTTTCAAAGTTATTTTTCAGAGTTCTAGTATAAATCAACCATCTCTATTAACCCTTTTCTCACATAGAGGTAAAAGAATTAGCTCTGTGAACCACCTTGAATTGTATCAGAGCATGTCTTGCACACATTGAGGAAGTATTAACTAATTGAAGAATCCTCTCCCATTTTTGTATAGGTAGAGAAATTTGGAGTCCTCATTCCCAGTCATTCTTAATTTTATCAAATACTAGACTAAGTGGGACCCGTTGGGTCCCGGCCTCACACGGGAGGGCTGGACACCCAACACAATATTCCACCTCTGCAGCAATTCCAATATTGCTGGCCAGTGAGAGGGGGGCTTTCTGTTGCGCTAGTATGAGTGGGCGTATGGTACTGATTTCCAGAGGGCTAGTATGCAGTTTGTGGGCCGAATGTATTTTTGGGCTGGCAGCTCAGTCACTGAGGCCTGGCAGTACAATCAATGTGTGCAAGACATGCTCTGATACAATTAAAGGTGGTTCACCGAGCTCATATGTCATAAGATAAGTTAGCTCGTGTTTATGGTGATATAAATCCTACCTGTGACAGATGTAACTCTGAAGCGGCCTCACTGGCTCATATGTTTTGGTCCTGCCCACTTTTGGACAAATATTGGAAATACATTTTTGATACAATTTCTGTAGTTTTATGTATAGATTTACAACCTCATCCTATTACTGCAATTTTTGGGCTACCAACGTTAGATTCTACTAATTTGTCCCGCTCCGCCCATCGGCTGATTGCTTTTATAACCATATAACAATTACAGCACGGAAACAGGCCATCTCGGCCCTGCAAGTCCGTGCCGAACAACTTTTTTCCCTTAGTCCCACCTGCCTGCACTCATACCATAACCCTCCATTCCCTTCTCATCCATATGCCTATCCAATTTATTCTTAAATGATACCAACGAACCTGCCGCCACCACTTCCACTGGAAGCTCATTCCACACCGCTACCACTCTCTGAGTAAAGAAGTTCCCCCTCATGTTACCCCTAAACTTCTGTCCCTTAATTCTGAAGTCATGTCCTCTTGTTTGAATCTTCCCTATTCTCAAAGGGAAAAGCTTGATCACATCAACTCTGTCTATCCCTCTCATCATTTTAAAGACCTCTATCAAGTCCCCCCTTAACCTTCTGCGCTCCAGAGAATAAAGACCTAACTTATTCAACCTATCTCTGTAACTTAGTTGTTGAAACCCAGGCAACATTCTAGTAAATCTCCTCTGTACTCTCTCTATTTTGTTGACATCCTTCCTATAATTGGGCGACCAAAATTGTACACCATACTCCAGATTTGGTCTCACCAATGCCTTGTACAATTTTAACATTACATACCAGCTTCTATATTCAATGCTCTGATTTATAAAGGCTAGCATACCAAAAGCTTTCTTTACCACCCTATCTATATGAGATTCCACCTTCAAGGAACTATGCACGGTTATTCCCAGATCCCTCTGTTCAACTGTATTCTTCAATTCCCTACCATTTATCATGTACGTCCTATTTTGATTTGTCCTGCCAAGGTGTAACACCTCACATTTATCAGCATTAGACTCCATCTGCCATCTTTCAGCCCATTTTTCCAAATGGCCTAAATCACTCTGTAGACTTTGGAAATCCTCTTCATTATCCACAACACCCCCTATCTTGGTATCATCTGCATACTTACTAATCCAATTTACCACCCCTTCATCCAGATCATTGATGTACATGACAAACAACAAAGGACCCAACACAGATCCCTGAGGCACCCCACTAGTCACCTGCCTCCAACCCGACAAACAGCCATCCACCATTACCCTCTGGCTTCTCCCATTCAGCCACTGCTGAATCCATCTTGCTATTCCTGCATTTATACCAACAGTTTAACCTTCTTAACCAACCTTCCATGAGGAACCTTGTCAAAGGCCTTACTAAAGTCCATATAGACAACATCCACTGCTTTACCCTCGTCAATTTCCCTAGTAACCTCTTCAAAAAATTCAAGAAGATTAGTCAAACATGACCTTCCAGGCACAAATCCATGTTGACTGTTCCTAATCAGACCCTGTTTATCCAGATGCTTATATATATTATCTCTAAGTATCTTTTCCATTAATTTGCCCACCACAGAAGTCAAACTAACAGGTCTATAATTGCTAGGTTTACTCTTAGAACCCTTTTTAAACAATGGAACAACATGCGCAGTACGCCAATCCTCGGGGACTATTCCCGTTTCTAATGATATTTGAAATATTTCTGTCATAGCCCCGGCTATTTCTACACTAACTTCCCTCAATGTCCTAGGGAATATCCTGTCAGGACCTGGAGACTTATCCACTTTTATATTTTTCAAAAGTGTCAGTACTTCTTTTACTTTGAAACTCATAGTATCCATAACTACTCTACTCGTTTCCCTTACCTCACATAATTCAATATCCTTCTCCTTGGTGAATACCGAAGAAAAGAAATTGTTCAATATCTCCCCCATCTCTTTTGGCTCTGCAGATAGCTGCCCACTCTGTTTCTCCAATGGACCAATTTTATCCCTTGTTATCCTTTTGCTATTAATATAGCTGTAGAAACCCTTTGGATTCACTTTCACCTTACTTGCCAAAGCAACCTCATATCTTCTTTTAGCTTTTCTAATTTCTTTATTAAGATTATTTTTACATTCCTTATACTCCACAAGCACCTCATTTACTTCATGCTGCCTATAATTATTGTAGATCTCCCTCTTTTTCCGAACAAGATGTCCAATTTCCCTTGAAAACCAGGGCTCTTTCCAATTTTTACTGTTTCCTTTCAACCGAACAGGAACATAAAGATTCTGTACTCTTAAAATTTCCCCTTTAAATGTCCACCATTTCTCTTCTACATCTTTCCCATAAAACAAAATGTCCCAGTCCACTCCTTTTAAATCATCTCGCATCTCATCAAAGTTAGCCTTTCTCCAATCAAAAATCTCAACCCTAGGTCCAGTTCTGACCTTCTCCATAATTATATTGAAACTAATGGTATTGTGATCACTGGACCCGAAGTGCTCCCCAACGCATACCTCCGCCACCTGTCCCGTCTCATTTCCTAACAGGAGGTCCAGCACTGCCCCTCCTCTAGTAGGTACCTCTATGTATTGCTGCAAAAAAACTATCCTGCCACACATTTTACAAACTCCAAACCATCCAGCCATTTACAGAATGTGTTTCCCAGTCTATTGTGGAAAGTTGAAATCTCCCACAATCACTACCTTGTGCTTACTACTAATATCTGCTATCTCCTTACATATTTGCTCTTCCAATTCTCGTTCCCCATTTGGCGGTCTATAATACACCCCTATAAGTGTTGCTACACCTTTCCCACTTCTCAGTTCCACCCAAATAGCCTCCCTAGATGAGCCCTCCAATCTATCCTGCCAAAGCACTGCTGTAATATCTTCCCTGACTAGCAATGCAACACCTCCACCTCTTGCCCCTCCAATTCTATCACACCTGAAGCAACGAAATCCTGGAATATTTAGTTCCCAATCACAGCCCTCCTGCAACCATGTTTCACTGATCGCCACAACATCATACTTCCAGGTGTCTATCCAGACTCTAAGCTCATCCACCTTTCTTACAATGCTCCTAGCATTAAAATATGCACATTTAAGAAACCCCCGTCTCTTGTTCTCTGTTTATTTCCTTTTTTTTCTCTCCTCTTGTGTCCGAGTGCTTCCCTTTTCTGCTTTTTGCCTCCCATTCTGTCTACCAGCTTTCTCTATTTGAGTCCCTCGCCCCAACCATTCTAGTTTAAAGTCTCCCCAGTGACCTTTGCAAATTTCCCCGCCAGGATATTGGTCCCCCTCGGGTTCAAGTGCAACCCATCCTTTCTGTACAGGTTCCACCTTCCCCAAAATAAGTCCCAATGATCCAGAAACTTGAATCCCTGCCCTCTGCACCAGTCTTTCAGCCACGCATTTATCCTCCACCTCGCTCCATTCCTACTCTCACTGTCGCGTGGTACAGGCAGTAATCCTGAGATTTTTACCTTTTTGGTCCTTTTCCTTAACTCTCCTCCCAACTCCCTAAATCCTCCCTTCAGGACCTCTTCACTTTTTTTACCTATGTCATTTGTACCAATATGTACCACGACCTCAGGCTCCTCTCCCTCTGATTTCAGGATATCTTGGATGCGTTGAGACACGTCCGAGACCTTGGCACCAGGGAGGCAGACCACCATCCTGGTCTCCCGACTGCGTCCACAGAAACGCCTATCCGATCCCCTAACAATAGAGTCCCCAATTACTATTGCCCTCTTCTTTTTTTTCCCTACCTTTCGGAGCAACAGGGCCGGTCTCTGTGCTGGAGGACCGTCCGCTGTTGCTACCCCCGGGTAGGCTGTCATCCTCATCCGTACTCAAACAGGAGTACTTATTTGCAAGGTGTACCGACATTGGAGTACTCCCTCGTTCCTGCCTCTGCCCCTTGCCCTTCCTTAGCGTGACCCACATGTCTCTCTCCCGTGGTTTTGGAGTGACCACCTCCCTATAACTCCCCTCTATGACCTCGTCACTCTCCCTGACCAGACAGAGGTAAGAAGGAAAATCTGAGAATATCTCAGGTCATCATTCAACGAAGCACGCTATTAATGACAACATTCTTGGGCGATGTTCTCTCCTTCAGGAAACCTTTGAAATTTCCCTTCATATTTCTGTTGAGCTAGTATGTTGGGCCGAAGGTACTGGTTTCCAGAGGGCTAGTATGGAGTTTGTGGGCGGAATGGATTTTTGGGCTGGCAGCTCAGTCACTGAGGGCTGGCAGCTCAGTCACTGAGGCTTGTACTGGCAGGGGGGCACCAAAATGCTTAGTGTTGCTGAAGACATCTGTAAGAGTTCTGTCCACAACTTCAAAGCATTCTCTCCTAATCATTGGACATTCATCCCAAACAATGACTTTCACTTGCCTCGTAAAATGTGCCGTCTTGTAGTTCTTCTCGATGTTGCACAATGTATCCTCGGCCACTTGGATGGGTATCTTGAATCGAGAATGTGTAGTTTTCCACCAGGCAGAAATGTAGCTGCTATCCTAGAGGATACTACAGCAATAGCCACATCACCTTGACCTCTAACATTTCCTGACATGATGTTGAAAAAGCAGCCGAAAGACAATTTCAGTTGTTAATGAACACTGAAGATTTTGTGCAAAACAATTTTTTGAGGTGGGGGCTGTCAGGGTGGGGTGGGGGTAGTAAACATCATGCAGTATAGGGAGGGGCACAGCTTCCGGTGGGGATTCTCGTGAGCTGATGAGAAATATGGGGGGGGCTCATGCAGGGGACGAAGGCAGCTTCAGTAGGGGGTGCATCCTATAGCCAGGCGGAGAGCAGCATCTTGAGGTGGGGGATGTCAGTGGAGGAGAGGGGGCAGTGAGCGATTTACTCATGACCTGTGGACTCACTCACTGCCTTGGGATTAACTCATGGACTTTGGACTGACTCTCACAGCTTGTGGACTGACTGATGCCCGACTTCTGGAGTCATGTCCGACTTTTGTAAACTGAAAACGGTAACATCTGCATTGAGGAACAGCTTATTCCTGACAGCCATCATGCTATTAAACTTAACAAATAAGCTCTGAACTACGAAATACTATATTATTTCACACACACACACATATATATTCACACACATATGCACACACACTCACACATATATTCACACACATTCACTCACACACATATTCAGAAACACACACGTACACACACACATATACACACGCACATATTCACACACACACATACACATTCACACACACACACATATTCACACGCACACACATTCTCATACACATATTCACACACACATACAGACTCATTCACGCACACACAAACTCAATGACACACACATTCACACAAAGACCCACACACATATAGATTCATACACACACACACACACACACCCACACGGACTCACTCACATACTCACACACACACAGACTCAATCACACACACATACACAGACTCATCCCTCTCCTCAAGACACTGCCCTATGGGTGGTAAATGTGCAGCCAAGGGCAGCTTCAGGCGGGGGTTGTCGTGAACTGATGAGAAGGGGGTGGGGTGTCCTCATGCAGGGGATGTGGACAGCTTCAGTAGGGGGTGCGTCCTATAGCATGGCAGAGGGCAGCATCTTGAGGTGGGGGATGTCAGTGGAGGAGGGGGGCAGTGACTCGGGACTCGAGACCCCCCCCCCCCAAGACACTCCTCCCACAGGAAAAACGCTATGACTGTATGCAATTAAATAGATTTATTTATTGAAATCATATTCTATGTCGCTCTTCCAGGGAGATGCTAACTGCATTTCGTTGTCTCTGTACTGTACACTGACACAATGACAATTAAAGTTGAATCTGAATTTGAATGGGACAGCAATGGCGGCCAGATCTCCCACAATGCAAAGGGAGGGAGAAAGTGGCCCAGCGCCGACCGGTTGCCGTGGCAGTGCGCATGTGTAAGGCGGCCGGCCGAACCGAGCGCAGGTGCAGGCGCAGACCCGAGCCCCGAGTGGAACCCCGAGCCCCGAGCGCCGAGCCGAGCCGAGCCTCGGGAACAACGGCAGGTGCTGGAAAGTCGAAGGTGGGTAAAAATGCTGGAGAAACTCAGCGGGTGCAGCAGCATCATCGATGTGGAGCGAAGGAAATAGGTGACGTTTCAGGCCGAAACCCTTCTTCAGACTGCAGATGCTGGTTTACACCGAACACCGAAAAATCGCGAATGTGGGACAGGCAGCATCTCTCTGGAGCCCCGAGCGCAGACCCGACCCGAGCGCAGACCCCAGCCCCGAGCACAGACCCCAGACCCGAACCCCCAGAGCCGAGACCTGAGCCCAGACCCCAGACCCGAACCCCCAGAGCCCAGCCCTGACCCCAGAACCGAGCCCAGACCTCAGCCCCGAGCCCAGACCCCAGCCCAGACCCCAGACCCCAGCCCAGATCCCAGCCCCGAACCCAGACCCCAGCCCAGCTCCCGCCAGCCCATCATCTTTATAGGGTCGCTGGCGCCAAATGCTACAGTAACAGTAGGGTCGGGATCACCTGCAGGGGGGGGGGGGGGACTCCAGGACATAAAGTGCTACAGTAACAGCGGGGGGGGGGGGGGGTGGGACGCCAGGACATAAAGTGCTGCAGTAACGGGGGGGGGGGGGACA
>NC_045985.1:2154885-2159885 GCF_010909765.2 Amblyraja radiata | reverse complement strand
TGCCCCCATAGTCCACACCCTCGAACAGACCGATCTCCGGGTTCACCAGCTCCTCGTTCACCAGCCGCAGCGAGCTAATGTTCTGGTTGAACTTGCCCAGGGACTTGTGGTCGCCGGGCCCCAAGATCAAGAACTCGCCCTTGAAGTCGGTTCCCATGTAGCGGGGGCATTTGTGATGTCAGTGGAAGCTGCCTGGAGTATCTGTGTGTGTTTCAAAGGGCGGCGTTTTGACTTTTATTGTTTTTTTAATGTAATGATAGATAACGTGAAATATAACATGAAATGGTTTCAGGATCGGTGCTACTCAATCAGTTCTCTTTTATCTCATCCATAATGGCTCTGGTGATCACAACAACATATTTTGCTGCATCCGTCTTCATTGTATTTTTTTGGTCTGGGGACGTACAGAGGCAACACTTGTACTGTGTAACTCATTATATCTTGAGTTTGTGTATTATGCATCTGATTCCCACAGTGACACGAGTGTCCGTCTGTCTATCTAGTGCACAAGCGGCTTGTACAGCTGACGGCTTTCTTTGTATTCTTCCAGCTACTCAGCTTGTTCACCTTGTTGTCTACATCACTCTTGTGTATTGTTGATCCAGGTCAGTATCCCAATTGACATCTGGACCTGTTACTTGTCAAATACACCAGGGGGCAATGTCCATACAGTCATGAAGATATTACATAGAAACATAGAAAATAGCTGCAGGAGTGGGCCATTCGGCCCTTCGAGCCTGCACCGTCATTCAATATGATCATGGCTGATCATCCAACTCAGTATCCTGTACCTGCCTTCTCTCCATACCCCCTGATCCCTTTAGCCACAAGGGCCACATCTAACTCCCTCTTAAATATAGCCAATGGACTGGCCTCAACCAAAGATCCTAGAGCGGAGAGGGGGTGCGCGGCCCGGGGAGAGGGGGCGCGGCCCGGGGCAGCGGGGAGAGGGGCATAGGAGGGGGGTAGGTGTGTGTTATGTGATTATATACATTTATATCACATTCATGTATGTGTGTTTATAAACATTTTATTCTTTAACAAGAATTAACAGAAGTATGAACTGACAGAATTATGAATCTAACCCTATATCACGCACAAACACTGTTCCCCCGCAACATTGATTACACTGCGAGTCGGGTCGGGTCAGGTAGGCTCCGGTTACTAAAATGGGCGGGGAATAATGCCCAGGATCCCCTCCGTAGCTACTACACGTCAGCCCATTGTATTTCGCAGGAGTGGCCTATCTTGCTCTGCTATAAGATCTTTGGCCTCAACTACCTTCTGTGGCAGAGAATTCCATGGATTCACCACTCTCTGTGTGAAAACTGTTTTCCTCATCTCGGTCCTAAAAGATTTCCCCCTTATCCTTAAACTGTGACCCCTTGATCTGGACTTCCCCAACATCGGGAACAATCTTGGGGAAGTCCAGAACAAGGGGTCACATTACAACAATGAACACAAGCTCAATAGAGCAGAATGTGGCAAGGTTGTAATGTAATATGAAATAGTGCACAAAAAAGAATGACAGTAACAGAATGAGGTCAAGTTATCCACTGTTACGCTGATGACACCCAGATCTACCTTGGCACCAAATCCCCCTACAACCCCCCCTCTCCCATATCAACTCCTGTTTGTCAGCTATAAAAACCTGGATGCAACTTAATTTCCTCAAACTCAACAGCGATAAGACAGAATTCCTCCTCATAGGCTCCAAAGCCACACTCAGCAAAATCAATAACCCCACTCTCACGATGGACGGCACCACTGTCTCCCCATCTCTCCAGGCCCGCAACCTTGGCGTGATCTTTGATTCCACCCTCTCCCTTGAGCCTCACATCCGCCATGTCATTAAAACATCCTTCTTTCACCTCCGCAACATCGCCAAACTCAGACCCTCTCTCACACCGCCTGCTGCTGAAAGACTCATCCATGCCTTCATCTCCTCCCGACTGGACTATTGCAACACTTCTCCTTGGCATCAGCTCCACCTACATCAACCGACTCCAACTGGTCCAGAACGCAGCCGCCCGACTCATCACCCACACCAAATCCTGGCATCACATCACTCCAGTCCTCAAACAACTTCACTGGCTTCCCATCTCCCACCGGATCACCTACAAAATCCTGATCCTCACCTACAAAGCCCTCCACTATCTGCCCCCCCCCCCCCCCGTGCCTCCTCTCCCCCTACCAACCCTCACGGTCCCTCAGATCCACATCAGCCGGTCTCCTCTCCATCCACAAGTCCAACCTCCGCAGTTTTGGGGACAGAGCCTTCTCCAGGGCAGCTCCCAGGCTCTGGAACTCCCTCCCCCAACTGATCCGCTATTCCGTGTCCCTCACCATCTTCCAGTCCCGCCTCAAGACCCATCTCTTCACCTCTGCCTATCCTTAGCCCCACGTCCCCCTCCCTTTTTCATCTGTGCATTAATTGCCTCATACTGTGTTTTGTATTGAATTCTGCATTTACTTTGTGTACTAGTCATGTCTCTACTATTTATTTAATTCCCCTTACATGTTTTTCCTCTACCTGCTAAATTTTTGTAAGGTGTCCTTGAGACTCTTGAAAGGCGCCCATAAATAAAATGTATTATTATTATTATTAAGAGTACACGGCAGCCCTGTAGGAACAATACGTTCAGGAGTCTGACAGACACGAGAAGAAGCTGTATTTATGTCTGGATATCTGGGCTTTCAAGCTTCTGTATCTTCAGAAGGTAGAAAAGAGAAAAGGGCATGGTCAATGTGACAGGATCCTTGATAATATTTCCTGTCTTACTAATGCCCCTGTCCCACTTAGGAAACCTGAACGGAAACCTCTGGAGACTTTGCGCCCCACCCAAGGTTTCGGTGCGGTTCCCGGAGGCTTTTGTCAGTCTCCCTACCTGCTTCCACTACCTGCAGCCTCCGGCAACCACCTGCAACCTCCGGGAACCGCACGGAAACCTTGGATGAAGTCTCCAGAGGTTTCCGTTCAGGTTTCCTAAGTGGGACAGGGGCATAAAGCAACGTACCACGCAAATGAAGTGCCAAGCCTGTGTTAGACTGGACAGTGAACATTACCCTCTGCAGGTTCATGTGGTAAATAGCAGAGCAGTCGATGTGCCAGGCTGCGATGCATCCCGTTAGAATGCTTTCTGTTGCACACCTGTACTAGTTCGTAGGAACTAAATCCCCATAGACTCATTTTACCTGCAGACAAATTACAACAGTGTCTATATTAAAATTCTCATATCCGTCCCATTTCATGCCCAATATCAGGGAAGAGCTGAAACAACTGCGATGCGTTGATCATGAAAAGCAAACTGTTCTGTCATGTGGTTCATATTTTTCACACACGTTTTGATTTCCCTTTCTAGAGTTCCTCATCGCGGACAGAATTATCGAAGGCTTTGGATATTTAATGGTGGTAGCAATGATGGTTTATATTCTCCTGGTTTACTTGCATCCTGAAACAAAACTCCAAAGATCGTTTTTTGATTAAGAAGAGTAAGGTTAAACAATTATGTTTTAATATTTTTGTCGATACTCTTCTCCAACTTGTATCATGTTGGAATATTTTGCTACTGAAATTGCAGGCAGGAGCCCAACATTCTGGATGACCTCACTGTTCTTGGATGAAATATTTAATTTGCTGCACGAGTTTGAAAAAATCCTTGGATTTTATTATTTTGATCACTCATGTCAGGATATTGTGGATGACCAATGTCAAACATTGAGCAATAAATCTCCAAGACAGGATGATGTGTGGTCAGTAGGATGTTGAGGACAGTTTCCAATGAAGCTGTTCATGAGGCCATAAGTCATAGGAGCAGAATTAGGCCATTCGACCCATCAAGTCTATTCTGCCATTCAATCATGGCTCATCTATCTCTCCCTCTTAACCCCATTCTCCTGCCTTCTCCCCATAACCTCTGATATCGTCCAAACCAAGAATATCTATCTCTGCCTTAAATGTAACAATTGACTTGGTTTCAATGGCCTTCTGTGGCAAAGGATCCCACAGATTCACCACCCTCTGATGAAATAAATTCCTCCTCACCTCCTTCTTAAAGGACCATCCTTTAATTCTGAGGCGATGACCAATAATCCTAGACACACTCTCTAGTGAATAATTCCTCTCCACACCCACTCAATCCAAGCCTTTCATTACTCGATACATTTCAATGAGGACCCATTCATCCTTCTAAACTCCAGCGAGTGCAGGCCCAGTGCTGTCAAACGCTCATCATAGGTTAACCCACTCATTTCTGAGACGATGCTTGTAAAGCTCCTCTGGACCCTCTCCAGAGCCAGTAAACCCTTCCTCCAATATGGTGCCCAAAATTGTTCACAAAACTCCAAATGCGGCCTGACCAGCGCCCTATAGCGCCTCAGCATTACATCCCTGTTCTTGTCTTTCTCCATAGTAGAGCTGATGATGATTGTAATATTGCATCGTAGGCTGAATATTGTAGTAGGGTGATCTGGGAGGGATGGACATCCACTCCACTGCTGAAAGTCCAAGCCAGATGACTTCCAAGCATTTACAATTGTCCTCTGGGCTGGCCTCCTACAGAGGGCGTGGACAATATGGTGGAAATCTGAATCTACATGAATGACATTTACAGTTTTGTCCAGAGCAAGGCCAACTTGTAATCCAGTTGATCCTCACCCCAAAACATCAACTCTAGATTGATTCTGAGTTCATCCAGCAATGTTGTTTTGTTGCTCCTGATTCCAGCATCTACAGTCTCTTGTGCCTCCAACCTACTATCCCACTACGGCAGCACTAATGCTTTATCCGTTTTCATTCACTTTCTCCCACACGATGCACTTAAACAGGTGAAGCATAGAAGCATTCACAATTAATAGGCATCAAATGGGATGAGAGTATTTGGGCCAAAAGACAGGCATGGCTGTGGTGTGCTGATGGGGTTGTTTCACTGATTCTATGACTATATGTCAGTGGAATGACAACAATAACCAGACAAATGCAGAGAAATTCATAAAGATCC
>NC_045985.1:2087385-2149885 GCF_010909765.2 Amblyraja radiata | reverse complement strand
CGCACTTCCCTGGGGAGTTCCATTCTCGACTACACATTTACTAGAGATGTCTGACCCTATTTTAACTTGGATACTTCTACCGTTAAGAAAATCCATTATCCAGTTAAAAATATTTCCTCCTACTCCCATTAAATGCAGCTTTATTAGAAGACTTTCTCTCCACAACATATCATAAGCCTTCTCTACATCAAAAAATACGGTAACTACAGATTCTTTTTTAACTTGTGCTTTCCTTATATCATCTTCCAAGCACAGAACTGGATCATTAGTATCTCTCCCTTTTCTAAAGTCACTCTGATAATTAGCCACTATACCTTTTTCTTCCATTAGATGCATTAATCTTTCATTTACCATTCTTTCCATCAGTTTACACATGTGTGCTGTTAAAGCTATAGGTATATAATTTACTGGATTACTTGCATCTTTCCCTGGTTTCCTAATAGGCACAATGATTGCTTCCTTCCACCTCTCCGGTATTCGCCCTTCTTCCCACACCTTGTTATATAGTGCAAGTATCTTTTGGAGTCCCTCCTCACTTAGATGCTTTATCATTATGTAACAAATATCATCCTTCCCTGGGGCTGAGTTCTTACACTTGGCCAGAGCTCTCTTTAGCTCCCCCAAATTAAATGGAATATTGTACTTGTCCTCTGTGATACCTTTCCTTTGTAAGGCCTCAACATTTTCCTCTCTTGTTCTTTCCCTACCTCTTCTTCCTTCATCTGATAAGTTGCGGGAGCTGTGAACCCTACTAAAAGTGTTAACCATTAGTTCTGCTTTGTCTTTATTTGAGACTACAGTTTGATCTCCATTTGTTAAGATAGGATAACTCCACTCCCTTTTATCACCTTCCATTTTTTTAATCAACCCCCATATCTCCCCTACCTGTGTTGTGTTTCCAATTGAATCACAATACTTCCTCCAATATGCTCTTTTTGTTTGTCTTATAGTCCTCCTTACAATTGCCTGAGCCTGTTTGTAATTAACCATGTGTTGGTAGTTATGAGTTATTTTTAATAATCTGAATGCTCTGTTTCTATTCACCACCGCCTCTTTACATTTATTGTCCCACCACGGCACAGCTTTCCTTTTTGATCTTCCTTTACTTTTAGGTATGGAAACTAATGCTGCTCTTTTGATACCTTCTGACAATTTATTCTCAAAGTTTTCTATATCTGTCTCTTCTTGTATCGGTTTTACATATCTATCACTTTCCTCCTTAAATTTCTCCCAATTAGCCTTACGAAACACCCATCGTCCACTTCTGTTTTCTTTACTCATAGTTAAAGTAATATTTATTTTGCATAGCACAGGATGATGATCACTTCCTATGGTACCCTTTTCATATACTTCCCAGTTACATTTAGCAGCAATCCTATTAGAAACAAGTGTAAGGTCCAACACAGACTCCTTCCCTGTCCAAACATCTACCCTGGTCTTCTTTCCATCATTTAGACATACTAGATTACCATCATTTAATAATTCCTCAATTACCTGTCCATTATTATCTGACTTTCCACTGCCCCATAATGTATTATGTGCGTTAAAGTCCCCACACCAAATAACATTAGATTTGCTCTGGCCTTCTACTTCCTGTAACTTATTGACCTCTAATCGCTTACATGGATTATAGTAATTTATTACCACTATTTTCCTCCTCTCAGACCACACTTCTATTACCACATATTCCTGTTCCTGCCCAATTCCTAATACCTTGTATGGTATCCCTTTTTTAATGAAAGTGGCACAACCCTCTCCTCCCCCATTTCCCCTATCACATCTCACTGCAACATAATCATATAGAACAAAATCTAAACTTGGTTTCAACCAGGTTTCCTGGATACATACGACATCTGGTTTTTCCTTCCTACTGTCTATGAATTGCTTAAAGTCTTGCCCATTGGCTAACAAGCTTCTTGCATTCCATTGTAGGATTAACATTAATATTATTAACCCACACATGTTGACTCTTGGCTCGCCTGGATACTGAGACCATCATGTATTTCCTCCCACTCCAATCCTGCCATGCCCAAGTGGTCGACTGCAGCCTTTACAATGATTTGGATCCTTTCTGTTTTGGATTTTACTTCTGCTGTCGCATTTATTACTCCTGCTATAAATATAACCAGGTTTTTCTTTTCTTTCCATATACTCTTTTCTTTTTCTTTTATTGTTTCCATTATGCCCATATCTTGCTCCCTCCTGGTCCTTCTTTCATTCATCTGTTTTGTAGGGTCAGCCTTTTTTTGCTGCCTCTGCATAGGAGACCTTTTCCTTCACTCTTATGTTTTGTACTTCAGCTTCACGTTTCATCACCTCACAGCCCCAGTAAGCCCCACTATGCTCTCCTCCACAATTACAGCACTTTGGTCTGACCCCCTCTCCACACTGACCATATTCATGGTCCCCACTACACCTTGCGCATTTCCTCGCCCCCTTGCACATTTTAGCTATATGCCCAAATTTCTGACATTTGAAGCACCTCATTGGTTTGGGTATGTACTCTCTTACACTATATCGCATGAATCCAAAATGGACCACTTTTGGAAGGGATTCTGTCTTGAATTTGACCAGGACTGACTCAGTTTCCTCTTTCTTTGCTCCTTTGGTCATTCTTTTGGCATTCATAATTAATTCACATCTCTTTCTGAGTTCCTGAACCAGTTCACTCATATTGACTTTGAGAGGGATTCCATAGATAACCCCTTTACGCCCTGCCCTCCGTTCTCCCACTCTCACTACTTTGATTATTTTGATTTTGTCAATCTTGTTCATTTTCATCGCCTTTTCAACTTGAGCCTCACTGTTGCACCCTATTAGCATGTTTCCATCTTCCAGCACTCTTGCATACTTTACTTCCCCAACCTGGGCTCTGATTATTTTTGTCAGCTTCATTGGCTCTATCTTCTTTACTCCTCCTTCTCCTTCAAACCTCACCACTACATTTAACGAAATTTCCTTTTCTGGTTCCTTGTCTTCACTCTCCGATCCACCAATATTGCTTTTCCTTCTTTTACGGCTGCTCTTCCTGGGGCTACCCCGTGTTCCCACGGTTTCCCACCCCTTCTCAACATTTCTTTCATTATCCTCTCCTCCACTGGCCTCCATACCACTAGACCCACTCTCGCCTGTCATTTTGTAACAGCAGGGAATATTCTGCTCCGGCCTGCGAGTTGCGTGCGTACCGCCGCTCCTCAACCCACTCTCCAGCGAGGGCCTCGTGTGTGTGTGTCGCCAACGTTAAATGAAAGCGCACCAGGAATTTATATCTCAAAACTCACGACTTACTGGTCTTCGGCGGTAGAATGTTAGGTGTGGAAGTTAAAGTAGGTATGTTGTAAAAAGTAGCTGAAGGTCGCTGAAAATCTGTCCCAGCCTGTGTGCGCGATTTTGGCGCCGTTTAGAGGGGGGCGGGTTTAAAACGCGATTTTCCCTAGGCTGTTCAAACCGAGCTTGCTCAGCCTAGTTAATTATTAACGAAAAATCGCTGGAAGATTCCGTCGCTGGAGCTATTATTAGTTTTAAGAACTTTATTTACTTGTTATAGTAGGTTAAAAATTAACCTCTAAACCCGCGACCACCGACAATGGGCCGGATCTTATACAGGGGACAATAGAGGGTAGGCTGTTTATTTTTACGTTAAAAAGGGCTTCTTAAGATCCCTTTATACAAAGTTTAATGTTGCGAGTAGCTAATTTGGGCCCCATTATATCCCGCAGTATATTTCTGGGCATTTGGGGGCACAAATCTACCGCAATGTGAACGTTCTAAACCAGCGCAGCCACTGGAAAGCTGATTTAAATGCAATTAATTTACAGCAATTGAACACTAAATTCCTTCCATTTGGCCTATAAATTAATGTCAATGAGACATTGTGAATTCTTTGTGAATATTATTTCGACACTTAGGCTATTTAAAAATGTTAATAATTTCTTAAGAAATGGATAGATGTTTAGATCTAGTAATTGAGTTTTGGAATTAGCTACAATTGGGTAACTAACTAATTATATGCTTTAATTTCAGGTCATCCAAGTAAGGTTATTCTATATTTGTTTCAGAATGCTTCAATCTATAATAACTGAAAATTTCATTCAGTTCTCTTAATTTTTAAGAAAGTTATGGCCATTTCACTGTCCTTGAACACAGCTTTTTTGTTTTATCCATAGAAAATCAATAGGGAACAAGATGCTAATTTCCGAGTATGAAAATGGCCATAACTTTTTAAATACTTGAGATATGAAAGTGAATTATGTGTCAAATTAAACTTCTTTTTATGTTTATCTGATGGGATAAATTGCAGACTTGATTTTTAAAATCTCAAAATTTTGTGACATTGCTAAGTTAAGAGGTCATGTTATAAGACATTAGTAACTGCAAATGCTGGTTTAAATCTAAGGTCGACACAAAATGCTGGAGTAACTCAGCGGGACAGGCAGCATCTCTGGAGAGAAGGAATGGGTGACGTTTGGGGTCGAGACCCTTCAGACATTAGTAAGGCCACATTTGGAGTATTGTGCTCAGTTTTGGTCACCCTGTTACAGGAAAGATGTTGTCAAGCTGGAAAGAGTGCAGAGAAGATGTATGGGGATGTTGCCACGAGGTCTGAGCTACAGGGAGAGGTTGAGCAGGCTAGGATTCTATTCCTTGGAGCACACAATGTTCTGGGGTGATGTTATTGAGGCGTGCAAGATCATGAGAGGAATACATCCTGTAAATGCAGTCTCTTGCCCAGAGTAGGAGAATTGAGATCCAGAGAAAAGAGGTTTAAGGTGAGGGGAGAAAGATTTAATAGGAACTTGAAGGTTAACTCCTTTTCACACAAAGGGTGGTGGGTGTATGGAACAAAATTAGGGCAAGGCCAACTTTGAAGGAACTCGCTCAAGTTGATTGGAGCAGTGTGTTTGAAGGAAAGTAAATGTCAGGAAAGTGGGAGTTTTTTAAAGTGTGCTGACAAGTGTCCAGGATATGCATGTCCCTGTTAGAGTGAAGGGCAAAGCACGTGGGTGCAAGGAAGCTTGGATGATGAGAGAAATGGAGGCTCTGGTCAAGAGTAAGAAGGAGGCATGGGGCAGGTAGATGCAGCTTGGATCAAGTATATCCCTGGAGGAGATTCTGGAACTAAGGAAATCAGGAAGGCAAAAAGGAGACAGCAGATAGCTATGGAAGTGTTCAAGAAGGAACTGCAGATGCTGGAAAATCAAAGGTACACAAAAATGCTGGAGAAACTCAGCGGGTGCATCAGCATCTATGGAGCGAAGGAAATAGGTAACGTTTCAGGCCGAAACCCTTCTTCAGACTGAAGAAGGGTTTCGGCCCGAAACGTTACCTATTTCCTTCGCTCCATAGATAGCTATGGAAATTGACTTTAAGCATAATCCTGAGATTGTATAAGTGCATTAAGGGAAAAAGCGTAACTAGAGAGAGAGTGGGACCCCTGAGGAATCAAAGTGGTCAACTGTGTGTGGAGCCACAGGAGTTGGACAAGGTCCTCAACAAGTATTTCTCCTATGAATTTATCATGGGGAAAGACGGGGGAACTTGAGGCAATCAATGGAACGGCCTTGAGTACAGTCGAGGAGATGCCGAAGGTCCTGACACGTATGAAGGTAGACAAATCTCACTGGCTGATCAGATATATCCTAGGGCACTGTGGGATGCTAGAGAGGAAATTGCAGGAGCCCTGGCTGAGGTTATGAATCATCATTAAATGCGGGTGAGGTGCCCGTAGACTGGAGGGTGGTAAACGCGTGTTTATTTAAAATGGGCTGCAGGGAAAAGCCTGGGAATACAGGCCAGTGAGCCTGACATGTGTGGTCAGAAAGTTACAATGTGGGCGGCACATTGGAGCAGCGCTAGAGTTGCTGCCTTACACTCTTGCAGCGCCAGAGACCCGGGTTCGATACCAAATACGGGTGCTGTCTGTACGGAGTTTGTACGATCTCCCCGTGACTCTCGTGGGTTTTCTCTGAGTTCTTCGGTTTCTTCCCAAACTCAAATGATGTACATGTTAGTAGATTAATTGGCTTGGTTTGTGTGTAAATTGTCTCCAGTGTGTGGAATAGACAATAGGTGCAGGAGTAGGCCATTCGGCCCTTCAAGCTAGCACCGCCATTCAATGTGATCATGACTTATCATCCACAATCAGTATCCTGTACCTGCCTTCTCCCCATATCCCCTGACTCCGCTATCTTTAAGAGCCCTATCCAGCTCTCTCTTGAAAGTATCCAGAGAACCTGCCTCCACTGCCCTCCGAGGCAAAGAATTCCACAGACTCACTACTCTCTGTGAGAAAAAGTGTTTCCTCGTCTCCGTTCTAAATGGCTTACTCCTTATTCTTAAACGGTGGCCCCTGGTTCTAGACTCCCCCAACATCGGGAACATGTTTCCTGCCTCTAACGTGTCTAAACCCTTAACAATCTTATATGTTTCCATAAGATATCCTCTCATCCTTCTAAACTCCAGAGTGGACAAGCCCAGCCGCTCCATTCTCTCAGCATATGACAGTCCCTCCATCCCGGGAATTAATCTTGTAAACCTACGCTGCACTCCCTCAATAGCAAGAATGTCCTTCCTCAAATTAGGGGACCAAAACTTCACACAATACTCCAGGTGTGTTCTCACTAGGGCTCTGTACAACTGCAGAAGGACCTCTTTGCTCCTATAGTCAACTCCTCTTGTTATGACGGCCAACATGCCATTCGCTTTCTTCAATGCCTGCTGTACCTGCATGCTTACTTTCATAGACTGATGAACAAGGACCCCCAGATCCCGTTGTACTGCTACACGGGTGGTTTTAAACTGAATAAGGGGGGTGGGGCGTCGAATGGGATAGTGGAGGATGGAGTTAAAGGGAAAGGGTTTCTTAAATGTGTGAGCGTAGAGACAGAGGGGTGTAAAATGAGGGTAGAAGCAATAGGTAGCAAGGTGAAAAGTAAAAGTGGCAGGCAGACAAAACCAGGACAAAAATCAGAAAGGGCCACTTTTCAACATAATTGTATAAGGGGTAAGAGTGTTGCAAAAACAAGCCTGAAGGCTTTGTGTCTCAATGCAAGGAGCATTCGTAATAAGGTGGATGAGTTGAATGTGCAGATAGCTATTAATAACTATGATATAGTTGGGATCACGGAGACATGGCTCCAGGGTGAACAAGGCTGGGAGCTGAACATCCAGGGATATTCAATATTCAGGAAGGATAGAGAGAAAGGAAAAGGAGGTGGCGTAGCGTTGCTGATTAGAGAGGAGATTAACGCAATGGAAAGGAAGGACATTAGTTTGGAGGATGTGGAATCGGTATGGGTAGAGCTGCGAAACACTAAGGGGCAGAAAACGCTGGTGGGTGTTGTGTACAGGCCACCTAACAGTAGTAGTGAAGTTGGAGATGGTATCAAACAGGAAATTAGAAATGCGTGCGACAAAGGCAAAACCGTTATAATGGGTGACTTCAATCTACATATAGATTGGGTGAATCAAATTGGCAGGGGTGCTGAGGAAGAGGATTTCTTGGAATGTATGCGGGATAGTTATCTAAATCAACATGTAGAGGAACCAACGAGAGAGCAGGCTATTTTAGACTGGGTATTGAGTAATGAGGAAGGGTTAGTTAGCAGTCTTGTTGTACGTGCCCCCTTGGGCAAGAGTGACCATAATATGGTTGAGTTCTTCATTAGGATGGAGAGTGACATTGTTAATTCAGAAACAATGGTTCGGAACTTAAAGAAAGGTAACTTTGAGGGTATGAGACGTGAATTGGCCAAGATTGACTGGCAATTAATTCTAAAAGGGTTGACGGTGGATATGCAATGGAAGACATTTAAAGACTGCATGGATGAACTACAAAAATTGTTCATCCCAGTTTGGCAAAAGAATAAATCAGGGAAGGTAGTGCATCCGTGGATAATAAGGGAAATCAGGGATAGTATCAAAGCGAAGGATGATGCGTACAAATTAGCCAGAAAAAGCAGCATACTGGGTATTTCTGGGAGACTGGGAGAAATTCAGAGACCAGCAGAGGAGGACAAAGGGCTTAATTAGGAAAGGAAAAATAGATTATGAAAGAAAACTGGCAGGGAACATAAAAACTGACTGCAAACGTTTTTATAGATATGTGAAAAGAAAGAGATTAGTTAAAACAAATGTAGGTCCCTTACAGTCAGAAACAGGTGAGTTGATCATGGGGAACAAGGATATGGCGGACCAATTGAATAACTACTTTGGTTCCGTCTTCACTAAGGAAGACATAAATAATCTGCCGGAAATAGCAGGGGACCGTGGGTCAAAGGAGTTATGTGAGGTTATCCAATTTGGTGGCAAAAACAGGAAAGCAGACTATTATCTAAATGGTGGCTGATTAGGAAAAGGGGAGATGCAGCGAGACCTGGGTGTCATGGTACACCAGTCATTGAAAGTAGGCATGCAGGTGCAGCAGGCAGTGAAGAAAGCGAATGGTATGTTAGCTTTCATAGCAAAAGGATTTGAGTATAGGAGCAGGGAGGTTCTACTGCAGTTGTACGGGGTCTTGGTGAGACCACACCTGGAGTATTGCGTACAGTTTTGGTCTCCAAATCTGAGGAAGGACATTATTGCCATAGAGGGAGTGGAGAGAAGGTTCACCAGACTGATTCCTGGGATGTCAGGACTGTCTTATGAAGAAAGACTGGATAGACTTGGTTTATACTCTCTAGAATTTAGGAGATTGAGAGGGGATCTTATAGAAACTTACAAAATTCTTAAGGGGTTGGACAGGCTAGATGCAGGAAGATTGTTCCCGATGTTGGGGAAGTCCAGGACAAGGGGTCACAGCTTAAGGATAAGGGGAAAATCCTTTAAAACCGAGATGAGAATAAAGTTTTTCACACAGAGAGTGGTGAATCTCTGGAACTCTGTGTCACAGAGGGTAGTCGAGGCCAGTTCATTGGCTATATTTAAGAGGGAGTTAGATGTGGCCCTTGTGGCTAAGGGGATCAGAGGGTATGGAGAGAAGGCAGGTACGGGATACTGAGTTGGATGATCAGACATGATCATATTGAATGGCGGTGCAGGCTAGAAGGGCCGAATGGCCTACTCCTGCACCTAATTTCTATGTTTCTATGTTTACTTCTCCTTTTCCCAACTTGACGCCATTTAGATAGTAATCTTCATTTCTGTTTTTGCTACCAAAGTGGATAACCTCACATTTATCCACATTAAACTTAATCTGCCATGCATCTGCCCATTCCCCCAACCTGTCCAAGTCACCCTGCATTCTCATAGCATCCTCCTCACAGTTCACACTGCCACCCAGCTTTGTGCCATCTGCAAATTTGATAATGTTACTTTGAATCCCTTCATCCAAATCATTGATGTATATTGTAAATAGCTGCGGCACCAGCACCGAGCCTTGCGGTACCCCACTAGTCACTGCCTGCAATTCTGAAAGGGACCCGTAATATCCCTACTCTTTGTTTCCTGTCTGCCAACCAATTTTCTATCCAGGTCAGCACTCTACCCCCAATACCATGTGCCCTCATTTTGCTGCATAATCGCCTATGTGGGACCTTATCAAATGCTTTCTGAAAGTCCAGGTACACTACATCCACTGGCTCTCCCTTGTCCATTTTCCCAGTTACATCCCCAAGAAATTCCAGAAGATTTGTCAACAAATGTGCGGCTCTCATCTTTTATAATTGACTCCAGCATCTTCCCCACCACCGATGTCAGGCTGACTGGTCAATAATTCCCTGTTTTTTTCTCTCCCGCCTTTCTTAAAAATTGGGATAACATTAGCTACGCTCCTATCCACAGGAACTGATCTTGAATCTATAGAACATTGGAAAATTATCACCAATGCATCCACGATTTCTAGAGCCACTTCCTTAAGTACCCTGGGATGCAGACCATCAGGCCCTGGGGATTTATCAGCCTTCAGTCCCATCAGTCTATACAACACCATTTCCTGCCTAATGTGGATTTCCTTCAGTTCCTCCATCACCCCAGATCCTCTGGCCACTACTATATCAGGAAGATTGTTTGTGGCCTCCTTAGTGAAGACAGATCCAAAGTTGCCCCTAAGCAACTTCTACCCTGGTTGGCACATGTGTATCATTACTTCACTCATGCTGCCAAAGTGGGGATGAATTGTATTATTCAAGCAACCTAGTATGTGCTGGGTTTTTCTGCTTTTACTGATAAGTGTTACTGAAAGTGCATGACATGCCATAAATATAAACGGGAAATAACAGCGTACAGCCTGCTTCGCAACTCCAACTCCAACTCCAAATAGATTTATACAAATGCCTGAATGTATGAATTATAAGTATGTGTTGGTAAGTGTAGACTTGTTTTGCAGATGGGTAGAAGCCTTCCCCTCTCGTCCCAGTGATGCCACAACCGTAGCCAAGGTGCTACTGAAAGAAGTAGTACTGGGATTTGGCATTGCAGAGGTTATGTCAAGTGACAATAGATCCCACTTTACTGGTTTATTTGTAAAGGAACTAATGAAGAGACTTCAGTACAACCAACATTTATCCTGCCCATATCACCCACAGTCATCAGGGGTAGTTGAAAGACAAAACGGGGTACTCAAGACTAAATTGGCTAAATGATGTAATGAGACAGGTTTCAAGTGGCCTGAAGTGTTGCCAACAGCCCTAATGATAATGAGATGTAGCCCTAATTGTACAGGGTTAACTCCATATGAGAGAGTAATGGGGAGACCAATGAAATTTCCTGTAAGTGTTCCACTGTCTACAAAGGGAAGGGACATTCATAGCATGGATGAGAACATGTTGAATCATTGCATTGCACTAACTAAATCTCTCCATAGTTTCCATTCACAGGTGACTAAAGCACAGAAGAACCAACGTGAAAGCTGCGCGGGGGATGAGGGGCTCGTAAAGACTTTCAAGCAAAATAATTGCCTTCCACCACGTTGGGAAGGAGCGTTCCAAGTGCTGATGATGACCCACACTGCTGTGAAGCTACAAGGAAAAGCAACATGGATCCACACCTCCCATTGCAAGCCTGCCCCAGCCCCAGACTCATGACTGGACTCTATCTAATGTTGGTAACTATTGTGATCAAAAGCACAACAGCTTGGGACAATAACACAACTATGCAGCTAATACGGGCAACATCCCACACAGATTGTCATGAGGGAGAGAGAGAGAGAGAGAGAACACTTGTGTGTGTGAAAGGACCATACACAAGGGGTACCCAGGTGGGCAACGTCAATCTAAAACAATGTCAGTATCTGGTAGACTATGATGCTCAACATCCTCGCTTCAGTTTACTAGTCCCTATTTCCCAAACCCTCAGTGTTCATGGGAATGCTAGCGTGGGACTCTAAACTATCATCGATATGGATTTTAAACATAGAAGAGATGGAAACACAAGAATTGTAAATGTTTATAATGATAAATAAAAAAGTATTAAAATGTAGACATATTCCTTATTAACTATTTGTGTAGTATTAAAAACCTATGAATATACTAACATTGTGTGGGATCAGAGGGGATGAGGGTGAAATTGGAGTATGAAATTGAAGAACAACATTCACACAGAAAACAGTGAATTTGCTGCTGTAAGTAAACAAGCTTCCTTATCTGATTAGAATATTGGGTTGTGCCCATATTCCTTTGCATGCAAAAGGAGATATCTCTTTGCTTGCTCAAGAACGGATTCCAACCCAAAATTACATATATTGTTCCATTTTTGTAACTGCTTATTGAGAGAAAATATTATTATCCTTTCTTGCTGTCAGTGTTGATCATAAACATGAACAAGGAGAATTCTGTGGAAGAAATTAATTTAGAGGGAAATAAAAGGAAAAATGAAGTTATAGACTTTACAGGTTTGCTTCAAGAGATTTTATTTTAACATATAACATATAACAATTACAGTACGGAAACAGGCCATCTCGGCCCTTCTAGTCCGTGCCGAACACTTACTCTCACATAGTCCCATCTACCTGCACTCAGACCATAACCCTCCATTCCTTTCCCGTCCATATACCTATCCAATTTATTTTTAAAAGATAAAACGAACCTGCCTCCACCACTTCCACTGGAAGCTCATTCCACACAGCTACCACTCTCTGAGTAAAGAGATTCCCCCCTCATGTTACACCTAAACTTCTGTCCCTTAATTCTCAAATCATGTCCTCTTGTTTGAAACTTCCCTACTCTCAATGGAAAAAGCTTTTTCACGTCAACTCTGTCTATCCCTCTCATCATTTTAAAGACCTCTATCATATCCCCCCCCTTAACCTTCTGCGCTCCAAAGAATAAAGACCTAACTTGTTCAACCTTTCTGCATGATATCATGGAGAGAAGGTGGCAGTGAAATGTTCCTCACACACTAGGGTCAGGATGACATCTCCTTATGCAATGCCCGAGCTGATGTAGCAGTCCCAGCAGCAGCCAGCCTCAAAATTAAAACAGAAATCCCCCAGTGTCTGGGAAATTGTGATTCCCCAGGGCCCTCTATTAATTAAATAAAAGGAATACAAGCTGCTGCTGATGTTTCTGAGCGCCAATTGTGGATAGATGCAAAATGTTTTCAATTGCCAAGTGATCTTTGGGTCTCCACAGTTGCCCCCCCTAAGCAACGTCTACCCTGGTTGGCACATGTGTATCATTACTTCATGCATGCTGCCAAAGGGGAGATGAATGATATTATTCAAGCAACCTGGTATGTGATCGGGCTGATCACCAACGGTGATGAAACAAAATACAGAGCGGCGGTGCAGATGATGAAGCCGAATTTTAGTTAAAAATATAAGAAGATATTAAATTGGCTTACGCTTGGTCTCACTGATGTAGAGCAGCTGACACCTAGAGCTGACACCTAGAGCAGCGGATGAGGTTGGAGGAGATGCAGGTGAACCTCTGCCGCGCCTGGAAAGACTGCTTGGGTCCTTGGATGGAGTCAAGGGGGGAGGTAAAGCGACAAGTGTAGCATCTCTTGTGGTTGCAAGGGAATTAACCAGGGAGTTATGGAGGGAGCGGTCTCTGCTGAAAGCCAACAGGGGAGGAATGGGAAGATGTGGCCAGTGGTGGGATCCCGTCAGAGGTGGCGAAAATGCCGGAGGATTATCTGTTGACGTTGATTGAATAATCATTGACGCCACTGAATCAACAAAGCAATGGGGGGATGGGACTCGTGGTTTGATTACCCTGACAACAGAATCCATTGAGCAGCAAAACAAGATCAGATTATTGAATCATATTCAAAAGAGAGATCATCAAATTCCTGGGCGTTTGTGTGTCAGATCAGTTGTCCTGAGCCAAACGCCTCCATTCCTTGCATATGCAGTATGTACGCCCAGGTAATAACACTGTGGTACTGTCTCCACCTCCATGTTCCAGGCACTCACCACCCTCTGCATAAACACAGACAATAGGTGCAGGAGGAGGGCATTCGGCCCTTCAATAGACAATAGGTGCAGGAGGAGGCCATTCGGCCCTTCGAGCCAGCACCGCCATTCAATGTGATCATGGCTGTTCATCTCCAATCAGTACCCCGTTCCTGCCTTCTCCCCATATCCCCTGACTCCGCTATCTTTAAGATGGGAGATGGAGGAATGGGTGACGTTTCGGATCCAAGACACTTCTTCAGATTAGTCACTACCCTTCCCTATCCACTTGTTTAAGAAGGAACTGCAGATGCTGGAAGATCGATGGTAGACAAAAATGCTGGAGAAACTCAGCGGGTGAGGCAGCATCTATGGAGCGAAGGAAATAGGCAACGTTTCGGACCGAAACCCTTCTTCAGGCTGATGAGAAGGGTTAGTCTGAAGAATGAATCTGAAGAAGTCTGAAGAAGGGTCTCGCCCCGAAACGTCGCCTATGGAACGAAGGAAATAGGTGATGTTGGCCTTTATAACAAGAGGAGTTGACTATAGGAGCAAAGAGGTCCTTCTGTAGTTGTACAGAGCCCTAGTGAGACCACACCTGGAGTATTGTGTGCAGTTTTGGTCTCCAAATTTGAGGAAGGATATTCTTGCTATTGAGGGAGCCCAGCGTAGGTTTACAAGGTTAATTCCGGGGATGGCGGGACTGTCATATGCTGAGAGAATGAAGCAGCTGGGCTTGTACACTCTGGAGTTTAGAAGGATGAGAGGATATCTTATTGAAACATATAAGATTGTTAAGGGTTTGGACACGCTAGACGCAGGAAACATGTTCCCGATGTTGGGGGAGTCCAGAACCAGGGGCCACATTTTAAGAATAAGGGGTCGGCCATTTAGAACGGAGATGAGGAAACACTTTTTCTCACAGAGAGTTGTGAGTCTGTGGAATTCTCTGCCTCAGAGTGCGGTGGAGGCCGGTTCTCCGGATACTTTCAAGAGAGAGCTAGATACAGCTCTTAAAGATAGCGGAGTCAGGGGATATGGGGAAAAGGCAGGAACGGGGTACTGATTGGGGATGATCAGCCATGATCACATTGAATGTTGGTGCTGGCTTGAAGGGCCGAATGGCCTACTCCTGCACCTATTGTCTATTGACTATCCCAACATTTAAGAAACAGTTGGACGGGTACATGGGTAGGACAGGTTTGGAGGGATATGGACCAAAAGCGGGCAGGTGGGACTAATGTAGCTGGGACGTGTTGGTCCGTGTGAGCAAGTTGGGCCGAAGGGCCTGATTCCACACTGTATGGCTCTATATGGCTTCCTATTGTGCCAGAATAAGTGTGGCACTGTGGCACAGCGGTAGAGTTGCTGCCTTACAGCGCCAGTGACCTGGGTCCAATCCCATCTGCGAGTGTTGTCTCAGCTAAATCCTCAGCAATATTTACCTCAGCTGAACACTGTCGGTGAAGAAACTTGGGGACTTCAACTCGAAGGACATAAATTTGCTTTTAGATTATAATTCAGTAAATTTGCATAACGAGGAGGAAAATGATGGAAACATTTATGTAACTATTTCCTTGTGTATTCTATCTGTGTCAGCACAAGATTGTTTACCGAAACTGCCTAGGGCACAAGTAATTGACAGGTCTTGGAGATTAAGAGTCTATCACAGAACTTGCAGAACGGCTAATCTTGCTCTGGTGTAACTTTCCACAGCTAAATGTTATTTCCTTTGAATTCTGAGTGTCCTTGTTCATTACCATTTGTCTGGATGCTTTTTGTCTAAATCAATGTATAAAAGAGATGGTTTTCAGCATTAGCTGAGAGAGGACTCCCACAGACACTTGGGCTCTGTGTGACTCTCTCTCTCACAATAAAGTTTGTTCAGTTTCTACCTCCGTTTTAGTAATAGTCTTTGTTGGAAAATTTCTAACATAATTGGCGCCCAACGTGGGGCCCCAATACCTCTGTTGCCGGTTTTCAGGGGAACCAAGAGCGCTCATTTTAAGGTTCCTTACGGACACCGGGGCAGAGTGACGGGGCTCAACCGACACGCCGGAGGTAGGACTGAACGTTCCGTAGATAGTGGGGCCCCAGCTAAGTAATTTTGACTTTGCCGAGTTGTATTTTGTTACCTTCCTCAGAGACCCGGGACGGCATACAGAATTGTCGGGGACAATTGAAGAGAGTAGTTTGACCACTCCGGCGACTGGGTCGCCAAAGAAGTCTGGGACTTCAGAAGTCAAGTTGGACTTGACAGGAGAAGAGTAGTTGGACTACTCGGGTGACGGGGTTACCTAAGAATTGTCGGGGACAATTGAGAAGAGTGGTTGGACTACTCGGGCGACAAGCTGGGTCGTCCAAGGTAAGAAGTTTGGGACTTCAGTCAAGTTGGACTTGACAGGGAAAAAGTATAGTCGTAATTCTCGAGGAGGGAATCAGAATGGGCTCGACAAACTCAAAAGGTTATGAAAGTGATGAGAAATGTATGTTTATACAAAGTAAGCGTAATTGTAAATATTTAATCTTATAGAAACTTATAGAAACTTACAAAATTCTTAAGGGGTTGGACAGGCTAGATGCAGGAAGATTGCTCCCGATGTTGGGGAAGTCCAGGACAAGGGGTCACAGCTTAAGGATAAGGGGGAAATCCTTTAAAACCGAGATGAGAAGAACTTTTTTCACACAGAGAGTGGTGAATCTCTGGAACTCTCTGCCACAGAGGGTAGTCGAGGCCAGTTCATTGGCTATATTTAAGAGGGAGTTAGATGTGGCCCTTGTAGCTAAGGGGATCAGAGGGTATGGAGAGAAGGCAGGTACGGGATACTGAGTTGGATGATCAGCCATGATCATATTGAATGGCGGTGCAGGCTCGAAGGGCCGAATGGCCTACTCCTGCACCTAATTTCTATGTTTTCTATGTTTCTATGTTAAACAATTGGTTTAAATTTGATTTTAGTGGTAAGTTACTTGTTGATTGTTGTAAATTAATGTCTGCTATTGCCAAAGATGCAACAAAAAGAAGGAAGGATAAAGACAAGTTGGGCTACCATGAAGCACGTCTGTGGCTTCAGGGAGCCAGATCGCGCAGAGACGGAAAGGAAAAAGAGAAGGAACAACTTACTAAAAGCGAACCATCGACAAACGCTTTCCTGCACCTAATTTCTATGTTTCTATACCATTTCAAGCAGGGTGAAACCACCAAAAAACCACACAAAACACCACATAAATACCACACTTACAGTTCAGCAGACATTCAGTATGTTCAGTTGATTCACAGTTCAGACAGAGTCATGACCTCTCCCTCCCCCATCTTGCAGAGACTGAGCCACCCCCACACATCTGGGTTTTATAATCCATGCCCCCTTCTACTGGAAGGGGCGTGGCCTTCATGGCATGATTGACAGGAGAGCGATTCTCAACATTTTTTTAAACACTAATAACACTTTTATTTTTCATTGATGTGAAGAATCCTCAGCACCTGATGAGCGAAGGGGGCTGAGTAAGATGGCCGAAATCAATATACAGTGCAAACAGGAAGTTGTCAAGTTTGGACCAACAATGATTTGCAGTGCAGCATTTCAAAGCAACCACCACCAACAACCATTTGCAGTGCAGCATTTCAAAGCAGCCACATTTTCATTTTCAAACCACATTAACAACACTCACAGTTGAGTAGACATGTGTTCAGTGTTATTCGCAGCTCAGAGAATCATGACCCTCTCGCTTCCTCCATCTTGCAGAGACTGAGTGAAGCACACACTTCCGAGTTTTATAGTCTCTCCGCCTTTCCTTTTTAAACAATAATAACTTTTATTTTTTCATCGATGGGAAAAATCCTCTTGTCCTGCGCAGCGGAATGGGACTCTGAGTAAGATGGCCAAAAATCACAGACGTAAGTGGCAGTATTTTTTCTAAAATCATGAAACAGAAAAACAGGAAGTGGACAAGATTTGACTTTTAGTAATATAGATAGCACGTTTAAATCAACTCGCATTGAAACCAAAGTGCTTTACATTAAATAAATAATTAAGTTTGCGTTCACCAGCCGCAGCGAGCTAATTTTCTGGTTCAACTTGACCAGGGATTTGTAGTCGCCGGGCCCCAAGATAAAGAACTCGCCCTTGAAGTCGGTTCCCATGTAGCGACCCCCTCCCCTAGCGCGGGCATTGTGAGGTCAGTGGGTATCTATGTGTGTTTTGACTTTTATTGTTTTTTTTAATGTAATGATAGATAACGTGAAATATAGCATGAAATTATTTCAGGATCGGTGCTACTCAATCAGTTCTCTTTTATCTCATCCATAATGGCTCTGGTGATCACAACAACATCTTTTGCTGCATCCGTCTTCATTGTATTTTTTGCTCTGGGGACGTACAGAGGTAACACTTGTACTGTGTAACTCATTACATCTTGAGTTTGTGTATTATGCATCTGTACCCGACGGTGAAATGAGTGTCCGTCTGTCTATCCAGTGCACAAGCGGCTTGTACATGTTACCCTTAAAGTTTTGTCCCTTAATTATCAAATCATGTCCTCTTGTTTGAATCTTCCCTACTCTCAATGGAACAAGCTTATCCACGTCAAATCTATCTATCCCTCTCATAATTTTAAAGACCTCTATTAAGTCCCCCCTTAACCTTCTGCTCTCCAAAGAATAAAGACCTATCTTGTTCAACCTTTCCCTGTAACTTAGGTGCTGAAACCCAGGCAACATTCTAGTAAATCTCCTCTGAATTACCTCACTGTTCTTGGATGAAATATTTAATTTGCTGCACGAGTTTGAAAAAATCCTTGGATTTTATTATTTTAAACACTCATGTCAGGATATTGTGGATGACCAATGTCAAACAGTGAGCAATAAATCTCCAAGACAGGATGATGTGTGGTCAGTAGGATGTTGAGGACAGTTTACAATGAAGCTGTTCATGAGGCCATAAGTCATAGGAGCAGAATTAGGCCATTCGGCCCATCAAGTCTATTCTGCCATTCAATCATGGCTGATCTATGTCTTCCTCCTAACCCCATTCGCCTGCCTTCTCCCCATAACCTCTGATATCATCCAAATCAAGAATATCTATCTCTGCCTTAAATGTATCAATTGACTTGGTTTCAATGGCCTTCTGTGGCAAAGAATTCCACAGATTCACCACCCTCTGATGAAATAAATTCCTCCTCACCTCCATCTTAAAGGACCATACTTTAATTCTGAGGCGATGACCTCTAATCCTAGACACACTCTCTAGTGAATAAATCCTTTCCACACCCACTCAATCCAAGCCTTTCACTACTCGATACATTTCAATGAGGACCCATTCATCCTTCTAAACTCCAGCGAGTGCAGGCCCAGTGCTGTCAAACGCTCATCATAGGTTAACCCACTCATTTCTGAGACGATGCTTGTAAAGCTCCTCTGGACCCTCTCCAGAGCCAGTAAACCCTTCCTCCAATTTGGTGCCCAAAATTGTTCACAATACTCCAAATGCGGCCTGATCAGCGCCCTATAGCGCCTCAGCGTTACATCCCTGTTCTTGTCTTTCTCCATAGTAGAGCTGATGATGATTGTAATATTGCATCGTAGGCTGAATATTGTAGTAGGTTGATCTGGGAGGGATGGACATCCACTCCACCGCTGAAAGTCCAAGCCAGATGACTTCCAAGCATTTACAATTGTCCTCTGGGCTGGCCTCCTACAGAGGGCGTGGACAATATGGTGGAAATCTGAATCTACATGAATGACATTTACAGTTTTGTCCAGAGCAAGGCCAAATTATAATCCAGTTGATCCTCACCCCAAAACATCAACTCTCGATTGATTCTGAGTTCATCCAGCAATATTGTTTTGTTGTTCCTGATTCCAGCATCTACAGTCTCTTGTGCCTCCAACCTACTATCCCACTACGGCAGCACTAATGCTTTATCCGTTTTCATTCACTTTCTCCCACACGATGCACTAAAATAGGTGAAGCATAGAAGCATTCACAATTAATAGGCATCAAATGGGATGAGAGTATTTGGGCCAAAAGACTGTGGTGTGCTGATGGGGTTGTTTCACTGATTCTATGAATATATGTCAGTGGAATGACAACAATAACCAGACAAATGCAGAGAAATTCATAAAGATCCATTACTGAAGTAACAGTGAAATATGTTTTGGGTTGTGGGGTCTATGTGCATGCGCGTACATCTACCTTCGTCACAGCCTCATAGGTCTACAGTCGCCCACCTGGTCCACATACCTTCATCGCAGGAGGAGGAGGAGGAATGGAGGGGGGGGGGGGGTGGAGGGAGATGGAGGAACGTAGGGGGAAGGAGGAGGAGGGGTGGTAGGTGGTGGGAAGGGAGGGGCGGGGTGGATTTGTGGTAGAAGGTACAGGAGCCTGAAGACTCCAGGTTCAGGAACAGCTATTCCCCCACAGCCATCAGGCTATTAAACTCGGCTCGGACAAAACACTGAACATTAATAGCCCATAAGCTGTTTATTTGCACTTTATCAGTTTATTTATTATGTGTGTATATATTTACACTGATCTGTTCTGTATTCATGCCTACTATGTTCTGGTGTGCTAAAGCAAAGCAAGAATTTCATTGTCCTATCAGGGACACATGACAATAAACTCACTTGATCTATGAACACTGTCCCACCCGGTCCACAGAGCATCATCCACAGGTCTACACTCGCCCACCTGGTCAACATACCTTCATTCGCGGGAAGGGGGGGGGGGGGGGGGGGGGGGGGGGAGGGAGGGGTAGGAGGGAGAGCTAGGAACGTAGGGGGAAGGAGAGGCAGGAGGGGAGGGAGGGGGTGGGGAGGGAGGGTGGGAGCGGGGGTGAGGTGGGGGAGGGGGGAGTCCAGTTCTCGGGGTCGCCGCCTGTGACTGGAGAAGATGCGATTATCTATGTCAAGATATTTACCTGATCTATTCCCCTCATGAGTTTATTCACCACTATAAGATCACCCCTCATCCTCCTGCTCTCCGGGGAATAAAGTCCTTACTTGCCCCAACCTCTCCCTGTAGCTCAGACCCTCAAGTCCTGGCAACATCCTCGTCAATCTTGTCTGCGACTTTTCCAGCTTCACGACATCTTATAACACGGTGACCGAAACTGAACACAATCCTCTAAATGTGTTCTCGCCGACGGTACATGAGCTCCCGGCGTCTGTGTTAATGAGCACAAACGCCTCTCGTTCGGGTCGCTCGGATATCTACAGTGAACGAGTGAAATGACCAGCGGGTGATCGGCGGACGGAGGTTCCGTCAGCTGGATGGAGGCGACCACCCCCCCCCCCCCAACGCAGGGAATGTGTGTGTGTGGGTGTGTGAGTGTGTGTGTGAGTGTGTGAGTGTGTGAGTGTGTGTGTGTGTGTGAGTGTGTGAGTGTGTGTGTGAGTGTGTGTGTGAGTGTGAGGGGTTTCTCCAGCCTGTCCCCGACTCGGGAACTCCGCAGCGCTGCCGTGAGGAACAAGACCTGTCTATCCCACCCACTCCCCGCCAACCGCGTCCCCATTTACTCAACAAACAACTGGAGACATTTTGCATTGAGATCAAAATTTTATTTCATTCTTTAAATGAGCAGTAAAGCGACGGGAGGGGAGGGGGAGCTGGGAGGAGGGGAGTAGTTACAGCTGAGGCGGCTGGGCGAGGCTCACACCTGGACGAGGCTCACATCTACTTGCGCCGAGCCTGGAGCAGCACACCTGGGCGAGGCTCACACCTCATTGTCGCTGTTGAGCAGAGGGCGGAGCGAGGAGAGTTTGTGATTCCATCCGTAGGTGTTGTAGTTGGGCCACTCGTCGCCCTTGAAGGTGATGGCGCGCGGCCCGGTCTGGTTGACCCCCTGGTGGAGGATCCACACGCCCTGCTTCACCTTGTCAGACGAGACCAGGTTATTCATGTCGGCTAACGTCAGGTCATCCACCTGCTCCGTCACTACGCAGGACTTGCCTTTGTAGTTCACATTCTCGTACAGGTCGATCTGCGGGTTCATCAGATCTTCAGTAACCAGCCGCAGCGAGCTCAGCTTCTGGTTGAAATTAGGGCCCAGGGTTTTGTGGTCGCCGGGCCCGAGGATAAAGAAATCGCCCTTGTAGTCGGCTTCCGTGAAGCCGACCCAGTGCTGGCCGACCACCCGCGCCGACTTGGCAGTGTTGTCGAATATCATCTCGGACAGGTCCGCAACATTCGACACAAACTCCTTGGCCTGCCCGTTCAAGTCGGTTTTGTTGTACAGGACGATTTCACTCATGGTTCTCGAGGTGTCAGCGCTCCACAAGTCTCCTGTCAGAAGCTGGAGAAACGATGCGCTTCCTTGGGACTCGGCCACGCTTTTATGTTCATCTCTCACCCACGCATCAGCCGACCCATCCAATCGCTGGTCACCACCTCAGCCACGACGACAACCCGTGCATACAAGGAACTGCAGATGCTGGTTATCAAGGAAAGGCGCAATGTGCTGGAGTGACTCAGCATGTCTCCTCTCTCCTCTCCCTCCCTATCTCTCCGCACATGTCGCTGCCCCTCTCCCCCGCCCTTGCACTCCCTCCAGCCCAGCAACGCACCCCCCTCACAACACAGTTGCTTTACAGTCATTGCCAGCTGTTTGATTGCACAAGGATAGCAAAACATGAAGACAATCAACTTGAAACATGCAACAACCTGCAGCTTAAAGTTGGGGGAAATGAAACTGGGAAAGTTGCCAACGTTAAATAAAAGCGCACCAGGAATTTCTATCTCAAAACTCATGACTTACTGGTCTTCATCGGTAGCATGTTAGGTGTGGAAGTTAAGAGGTCATGTTATACACATTAGTAACTGCAAATGCTGGTTTAAATCTAAGGTCGACACAAAATGCTGGAGCAACTCAGTGGGACAGGCAGCATCTCTGGAGAGAAGGAATGGGTGACGTTTGGGTCGAGACCCTTCAGACATTAGTAAGGCCACATTTGGAGTATTGTGCTCAGTTTTGGTCACCCTGTTACAGGAAAGATGTTGTCAAGCTGGAAAGAGTGCAGAGAAGATGTATGGGGATGTTGCCACGAGGTCTGAGCTACAGGGAGAGGTTGAGCAGGCTAGGATTCTATTCCTTGGAGCACACAATGTTCTGGGGTGATGTTATCGAGGCGTGCAAGATCATGAGAGGAATACATCCTGTAAATGCAGTCTCTTGCCCAGAGTAGGAGAATTGAGATCCAGAGAAAAGAGGTTTAAGGTGAGAGGAGAAAGATTTAATAGGAACTTGAAGGTTAACTCCTTTTCACACAAAGGGTGGTGGGTGTATGGAACAAAATTAGGGCAAGGCCAATTTTGAAGGAACTCGCTCAAGTTGATTGGAGCAGTGTGTTTGAAGGAAAGTAAATGTCAGGAAAGTGGGAGTTTTTTAAAGTGTGCTGACAAGTGTCCAGGATATGCATGTCCCTGTTAGAGTGAAGGGCAAAGCAGGTGGGCGCAAGGAAGCTTGGATGATGAGAGAAATGGAGGCTCTGGTCAAGAGTAAGAAGGAGGCATGAGGCAGGTAGATGCAGCTTGGATCAAGTATATCCCTGGAGGAGATTCTGGAACTAAGGAAATCAGGAAGGCAAAAAGGAGACAGCAGATAGCTATGGAAGTGTTCAAGAAGGAACTGCAGATGCTGGAAAATCGAAAGTACACAAAAATGCTGGAGAAACTCAGCGGGTGCATCAGCATCTATGGAGCGAAGGATATAGGTAACGTTTCGGACCGAAACCCTTCTTCAGACTGAAGAAGGGTTTCGGCCCGAAACGTTACCTATATCCTTCGCTCCATAGATAGCTAAGGAAATTGGCTTTAAGCATAATCCTGAGAATGTATAAGTACATCAAGGGAAAAAGGGTAACTAGAGAGAGAGTGGGACTCCTGAGGAATCAAAGTGGTCAACTGTGTGTGGAGCCACAGGAGTTGGACAAGGTCCTCAACAAGTATTTCTCCTATGATTTTATCATGGGGAAAGACTGGGGAACTTGAGGCAATCAATGGAACGGCCTTGAGTACAGTCGAGGAGATGCCGACGGTCCTGACACGTATGAAGGTAGACAAATCTCCCTGGCTGATCAGATATATCCTAGGGCACTGTGGGGTGCTAGAGAGGAGATTGCAGGAGCCCTGGCTGAGGTTATGAATCATCATTAAATGCAGGTGAGGTGCCGGTAGACTGGAGGGTGGTAAATGTGTGTTTATTTAAAATGGGCTGCAGGGAAAAGCCTGGGAATACAGGCCAGTGAGCCTGACATCTGTGGTCAGAAAGTTACAATGTGGGTGGCACGGTGGCGCAGCGCTAGAGTTGCTGCCTTACACTCTTGCAGCGCCAGAGACCCGGGTTCGATCCCAAATACGGGTGCTGTCTGTACGGAGTTTGTACGATCTCCCCGTGACCCTCGTGGGTTTTCTCCGAGTTCTTCGGTTTCCTCCCAATCTCAAATGACGTGCATGTTTGTAGATTAATTGGCTTGGTTTGTGTGTAAATTGTCTCCAGTGTGTGGAATAGACAATAGGTGCAGGAGGAGGCCATTCGGCCCTTCAAGCTAGCACCGCCATTCAATGTGATCATGGCTGATCACCCACAATCAGTACCCCGTTCCTGCCTTCTCCCCATATCCCCTGACTCCGCTATTTTTAAGAGCCCTATCTAACTCTCTCTTGAAAGCATCCAGAGAACCGGCCTCCACCGCCCTCTGAGGCAGAGAATTCCACAGACTCACCACTCTCTGTGAGAAAAAGTGTTTCCTCGTCTCCGTTCTAAATGGCTTACTCCTTATTCTTAAACTGTGGCCCCTGGTTCTGGACTCCCCCAACATCGGGAGCATGTTTCCTGCCTCTAGCGTGTCTAAACCCTTAACAATCTTATATGTTTCCATAAGATATCCTCTCATCCTTCTAAACTCCAGAGTATACAAGCCCAGCTGCTCCATTCTCTCAGCATATGACAGTCCCTCCATCCTGGGAATTAATCTTGTAAACCTACGCTGCACTCCCTCAATTGCAAAAATGTCCTTCCTCAAATTAGGGGACCAAAACTTCACACAATACTCCAGGTGTGGTCTCACTAGGGCTCTGTACAACTGCAGAAGGACCTCTTTGCTCCTATAGTCAACTCCTCTTGTTATGAAGGCCAACATGCCATTCGCTTTCTTCACTGCCTGCTGTACCTGCATGCTTACTTTCATAGACCGACGAAAAAGGTCCCCCAGATCCTGTTGTACTTCCCCTTTTCCCAACTTGACGCCATTTAGATAGTAATCTGCATTTCTGTTTTTGCTACCAAAGTGGATAACCTCACATTTATCCACATTAAATTTCATCTCCCATGCATCTGCCCACTCCCCCAACCTGTCCAAGTCATCCTGCATTCTCATAGCATCCTCCTCACAGTTTACACTGCCACCCAGCTTTGTGCCATCTGCAAATTTGCTAATGTTACTTTGAATCCCTTCATCCAAATCATTGATGTATATTATAAATAGCTGCGGCACCAGCACCGAGCCTTGCGGTACCCCACTAGTCACTGCCTGCAATTCTGAAAGGGACCCGTAATATCCCTACTCTTTGTTTCCTGTCTGCCAACCAATTTTCTATCCAGGTCAGCACTCCACCCCCAATACCATGTGCCCTCGTTTTGCTGCATAATCTCCTATGTGGGACCTTATCAAATGCTTTCTGAAAGTCCAGGTACACTACATCCACTGGCTCTCCCTTGTCTATTTTCCCAGTTACATCCCCAAAAAATTCCAGAAGATTTGTCAACAAATGTGCGGCTATCTCATCTTTTATAATTGACTCCAGCATCTTCCCCACCACCGATGTCAGGCTGACTGGTCAATAATTCCCTGTTTTTTTTCTCTCCCGCCTTTCTTAAAAATTGGGATAACATTAGCTATGCTCCAATCCACAGGAACTGATCCTGAATCTATAGAACATTGGAAAATTATCACCAATGCATCCACGATTTCTAGAGCCACTTCCTTAAGTACCATGGGATGCAGACCATCAGGCCCAGGGGATTTATCAGCCTTCAGTCCCATCAGTCTATCCAACACCATTTCCTGCCTAATGTGGATTTCCTTCAGTTCCTCCATCACCCCAGATCCTCTGGCCACTACTATATCAGGAAGATTGTTTGTGTCCTCCTTAGTGAAGACAGATCCAAAGTTGCCCCTAAGCAACTTCTACCCTGGTTGGCACATGTGTATCATTACTTCACTCATGCTGCCAAAGGGGGGGATGAATTGTATTATTCAAGCAACCTAGTATGTGCTGGGTTTTTCTGCTTTTATTGATAAGAATTACTGAAAGTGTATGACATGCCACAAATATAAACGGGAAATAACAGCGTACAGCCTGCTTCGCAACTCCAACTATGCAAATAGATTTATACAAATGCCTGAATGTATGAATTATAAGTATGTGTTGGTAAGTGTAGACTTGTTTTGCAGATGGGTAGAAGCCTTCCCCTCTCGTCCCTGTGATGCCACAACCGTAGCCAAGGTGCTACTGAAAGAAGTAGTACTGGGATTTGGCATTGCAGAGGTTATGTCAAGTGACAATAGATCCCACTTTACTGGTTTATTTGTAAAGGAACTAATGAAGGGACTTCAGTACAACCAACATTTATCCTGCCCATATCACCCACAGTCATCAGGGGTAGTTGAAAGACAAAACGGGGTACTCAAGACTAAATTGGCTAAATGATGTAATGAGACAGGTTTCAAGTGGCCTGAAGTGTTGCCAACAGCCCTAATGATAATTAGATGTAGCCCTAATTGTACAGGGTTAACTCCATATGAGATAGTAATGGGGAGACCAATGAAATTTCCTGTAAGTGTTCCACTGTCTACAAAGGCAAGGAACATTCATAGCATGGATGAGAACATGTTGAATCATTGCATTGCACTAACTAAATCTCTCCATAGTTTCCATTCACAGGTGACTAAAGCACAGAAGAACCAACGTGAAAGCTGCCACGTGTACCTGCCCGGGGGATGAGGGGCTCGTAAAGACTTTCAAGCAAAATAATTGCCTTCCACCACGTTGGGAAGGAGCGTTCCAAGTGCTGATGATGACCCACACTGCTGTGAAGCTACAAGGAAAAGCAACATGGATCCACACCTCCCATTGCAAGCCTGCCCCAGCCCCAGACTCATGACTGGACTCTATCTAATGTTGGTAACTATTGTGATCAAAAGCACAACAGCTTGGGACAATAACACAGCTATGCAGCTAATACGGGCAACATCCCACACAGATTGTCATGAGGGAGAGAGAGAGAGAGAACACTTGTGTGTGTGAAAGGACCATACACAAGGGGTACCCAGGTGGGCAACGTCAATCTAAAACAATGTCAGTATCTGGTAGACTATGATGCTCAACATCCTCGCTTCAGTTTACTAGTCCCTATTTCCCAAACCCTCAGTGTTCATGGGAATGCTAGCATGGGACTCTAAACTACCATCGATATGGATTTTAAACATAGAAGAGATGGAAACACAAGAATTGTAAACGTTTATAATGATAAATAAAAAAGTATTAAAATGTAGACATATTCCTTATTAACTATTTGTGTAGTATTAAAAACCTATGAATATACTAACATTGTGTGGGATCAGAGGGGATGAGGGTGAAATTGGAGTATGAAATTGAAGAACAACTTTCACACAGAAAACAGTGAATTTGCTGCTGTAAGTAAACAAGCTTCCTTATCTGATTAGAATATTGGGTTGTGCCCATATTCCATTGCATGCAAAAGGAGATATCTCTTTGCTTGCTCAAGAACAGATTCCAACCCAAAATTACATATATTGTTCCATTTTTGTAACTGCTTATTGAGAGAAAATATTATTATCCTTTCTTGCTGTCAGTGTTGATCATAAACACGAACACGGAGAATTCTGTGGAAGAAATTAATTTAGAGGGAAATAAAAGGAAAAATGAAGTTATGCAGGTTTGCTTCAAGAGATTTTATTTTAACATATAACATATAACAATTACAGTACGGAAACAGGCCATCTCGGCCCTTCTAGTCCGTGCCGAACACTTACTCTCACATAGTCTCATCTACCTGCACTCAGACCATAACCTTCCATTCCTTTCCCGTCCATATACCTATCCAATTTATTTTTAAAAGATAAAATCGAACCTGCCTCCACCACTTCCACTGGAAGCTCATTCCACACAGCTACCACTCTCTGAGTAAAGAGATTCCCCCTCATGTTACCCCTAAACTTCTGTCCCTTAATTCTCAAATCATGTCCTCTTGTTTGAATCTTCCCTACTCTCAATGGAAAAAGCTTTTTCACGTCAACTCTGTCTATCCCTCTCATCATTTTAAAGACCTCTATCATATCCCCCCCTTAACCTTCTGCGCTCCAAAGAATAAAGACCTAACTTGTTCAACCTTTCTGCATGATATCATGGAGAGAAGGTGGCAGTGAAATGTTCCTCACACACTAGGGTCAGGATGACATCTCCTTATGCAATGCCCGAGCTGATGTAGCAGTCCCAGCAGCAGCCACCCTCAAAATTAAAACAGTAATCCCCCAGTGTCTGAAAAATTGTGATTCCCCAGGGCCCTCTATTAATTAAATAAAAGGAATACAAGCTGCTGCTGATGTTTCTGAGCGCCAATTGTGGATAGATGCAAAATGTTTTCAATTGCCAAGTGATCTTTGGGTCTCCACAGTTGCCCCTAAGCAACGTCTACCCTGGTTGGCACATGTGTATCATTACTTCATGCATGCTGCCAAAGGGGGGGATGAATGGTATTATTCAAGCGACCTGGTATGTGATCGGGCTGATCACCAACGGTGATGAAACAAAATACAGAGCGGAGTTGCAGATGATGAAGCCGAATTTTAGTTAAAAATATAAGAAGATATTAAATTGGCTTCTGGGCTAGTTTACACCTTATATTTAGTCTCAAATTAGGCTTGCCTCAGGTTGCGGTGTGTGAGATAATAAATACTATAACATTGTCTCCCAAGTGACAAGCAGAGAGGAGCTAGCTAGAGTCATCTCTTTGAAGTAAGATGTCGTAAACCAAGTGTCCTATGTTTATGAGGGAGGAGGTGACTAGAGAGGAGAAGCTAGACTGATCTAAGGGATTATGACAAAATGCCTTTGATATGATGCCTTTTCCTGTACCTCTGACCATGACTAATGTCTGTGGAATGTGCTAAGGTGACAAAGAAACACTATAAAATGCGATGTAATTCTGTTGTTCAGAGAAGGTGGATGAGGACAGTCGAGTGTCTACATTGGTCACTTGGCTGGAATTCTCGCTCCCTTCCATCGGCCGATAATAAGTAAAGTTTTGAACTGGTCTACCAAACAGTTTGTGTGGTGTCTGTTTATTAAGAAGCGAACCTGTTTAGTTGTTATAGAAGTAACTTTTTCACAGAACCTGGCGGACTGGTGCGCACATAACAACTTGTCACTAAACACCTCCAAGACCAAGGAGCTGATTATTGACTTCAGGAGGTCCCGTAATTGAGAATACGCCCCAATCTCCATCTACGGGGACAGTGTGGAGAGAGTGTCCAGCATTAAGTTTCTGGGCACTCACATCTCAGAGGACCTCACATGGTCCACCAACACCGCTGCGCTGGTCAAAAAGACACAGCAACGACTGTTTTCCTGAGAACATTAAAAAAGACTGGTCTGCCCCAACAGCTGCTGACAACCTTCCACCGCTGCACCACAGAGAGCATATTAATGTATGGCATCTCTGTGTGGTATCTCAGCTGCATGGAGGCGGAGAGGAGAGCCATTCAGCGCGTCGTCCACAGAGGGCAGAGGATTATTGGGACACAGCTACCCGCCTTGGAGGGCATCTACTAGATACGGTGCTTCAGGAAGGCCGTCAGCATCCATAAAGACTCCTCACACCCTTGTAAGGGACTCCCTGTTCCTCGTGCTGGCGAGAGCAGGAACAGGGAGATACGGGACCTGAATGTGTGGCTGAGGAACTGGTGCACGGAGCAGGGATTTAGATTCTTAGATCACTGGGATCTGTTTTGGAGTAAGGGGGAACTGTACAAAAGGGACGGATTGGGGGTGGGGTGTCAAATGGGATAGTTGAGGATGGAGTTAAAGGGAAAGGGTTTCTTAAATTTATGAGCGGAGAGACAGAGGGGTGTAAAATGAGGGTAGAAGCAATAGGTAGCAAGGTGAAAAGTAAAAGTGGCAGGCCGGAAAATCCAGGGCAAAAATCAAAAAGGGCCACTTTTCAATATAATTGTATAAGGGGTAAGTGTGTTGTAAAAACAAGCCTGAAGGCTTTGTGTCTCAATGCAAGGAGCATTCGTAATAAGGTGGATGAGTTGAATGTGCAGATAGCTATTAATGATGATATAGTTGGGATCACGGAGACATGGCTCCAGGGTGACCAAGGCTGGGAGCTGAACATCCAGGGATTTTCAATATTCAAGAGGGATAGACAGAAAGGAAAAGGAGGTGGGGTAGCGTTGCTGGTTAGAGAGGAGATTAATGCAATAGAAAAGAAGGACATTAGCTTGGAGGATGTGGAATCGATATGGGTAGAGCTGCGAAACACTAAGGGGCAGAAAACGCTAGTGGGAGTTGTGAACAGGCCACCTAACAGTAGTAGTGTAGTTGGGGATGGCATCAAACAGGAAATTAGAAATGCGTGCAACAAAGGTAAAACAGTTATAATGGGTGACTTCAATCTACATATAGATTGGGTGAATCAAATTGGCAAGGGTGCTGAGGAAGAGGATTTCTTGGAATGTATGCGGGATAGTTTTCTAAACCAACATGTAGAGGAACCAACGAGAGAGCAGGCTATTCTAGACTGGGTATTGAGTAATGAGGAAGGGTTAGTTAGCAGTCTTGTTGTGCGTGGCCCCTTGGGCAAGAGTGACCATAATATGGTTGAGTTCTTCATTAGGATGGAGAGTGACATTGTTAATTCAGAAACAAGGGTCCTGAACTTAAAGAAAGGTAACTTTGAGGGTATGAGACGTGAATTGGCCAAGATAGACTGGCAATTGATTCTTGAAGGGTTGCCGGTGGATATGCAATGGAAGGCTTTTAAAGACTGCATGGATGAACTACAACAATTGTTCATCCCAGTTTGGCAAAAATATAAATCAGGGAAGTTTTTTTGTTGGGGTATGTGGGGGTGGGGGTGGGGTGTGGGGGAGGGGGTAACTTTAAAATCTTTCCCCTGCACGGGAGACCCGACTTTTCTTTGTCAGGTCTCCGTTGTCGTTGGGGCTCCAACAGGAACGACCTCCAACAGGAACGACCTGGGGCTCCAGTTGCGGAGCTGCGGTCCTACTCACCGTTGCGGAGCTGGCCGAGTCCGGAGCGGGTGGAGCTGTGGTGGAGCGCTGCTGCCACCCGACCTCCGGAGTTTCGGAGGCTGCAACTGCGGGTCTGGCGGACGGCGGCACCGGCAGCCCGCGGGTCCCTGCTGGGAGACCGCTTTTCGGGGCTTCCGCAACGGCGACTTCTCCCGCCCGAGTTGCGGGGTTGAAGAGCACCTGAGCGGGGCCTTACATCATCACCCCGCGCGGCTTGGAATGGCCGCGGGACTTTGCGAGCGCCCGCCGGGGGCTCTAACAACTAGACCCGGTGCGCGGCCTTGCATCACCCGGCGTGGCTTTAATGGCCGCGGGACAATCGCCATCGCCAGCCGGGGGCTTTGACTTTGACTCTGACATCGGGGGGGAGAGTGCAGTGGAGAGATAAGTTTTTTTGCCTTCCATCACAGCGATGTGATGGATGTTTGTGTAAACTGTGTTGTGTCTCGGGTCTTTTTTTGTTTTGTAATGTATGGCTGCAGAAACGTCATTTCGTTTGGACCTCAAGGGGTCCAAATGACAAATAAATTGTATTGTATTGTATTGTAGTGCATCCGTGGATAACAAGGTGAAATCAGGGATAGTATCAAAACAAAAGATGAAGCATACAAATTAGTCAGAAAAAGCAGCCTACCGGAGGACTGGAAGAAATTCAGAGACCAGCAGAGGAGGACAAAGGGCTTATTTAGGAAAGGGAAAATAGATTATGAAAGAAAACTGGCAGGGCACATAAAAACTGACTGCAAATGTTTTTATAGATATGTGAAGAGAAAAAGATTAGTTAAAACAAATGTAGGTCCCTTGCAGTCATAAACAGGTGAATTGATCGTGGGAACAATGACATGGCAGACCAATTGAATAAATACTTTGGTTCTGTCTTCACCAAGGAAGACATAAATAATCTGCCGGAAATAGCAGGAGAACTGGCTGGCAGACAGGAAGCAAAGAGTAGGAGTAAACGGGTCCTTTTCACAATGGCAGGCAGTGACTAGTGGGGTACCGCAAAGCTCAGTGGTGGGACCCCAGCTATTTACGATATATATTAATGATTTGGATGAGGGAATTGAATGCAACATCTCCAAGTTTGCGGAAGACACGAAGCTGGGGGGGGCAGTGTTAGCTGTGAGGAGGATGCTAGGAGGCTGCAACGTGACTTTGATAGGCTGGGTGAGTGCGCAAATGCATGGCAGATGCAGTATAATGTGGATAAATGTGAGGTTATCCACTTTGGTGGCAAAAACAGGAAAGTAGACTATTAACTGATTGGTGGCCGATTAGGAAAAGGGGAGATGCAACGAGACCTGGGTGTCATGATACACCAGTCATTAAAAGTAGGCATGCAGGTGCAGCAGGCAGTGAAGAAGGCGAATGGTATCTTAGCATTCATAGCAAAAGGATTTGAGTATAGGAGCAGGGAAGTTCTACTGCAGTTGTACAGGGTCTTGGTGAGACCACACCTGGAGTATTGCATACAGTTTTGGTCTCCTAATCTGAGGAAATACATTTTTGCCATAGACGGAGTACAGAGAAGGTTCACCAGACTGATACCTGGGATGTCAGGACTTTCATATGAAGAAATACTGGATAGACTCGGCTTGTACTCGCTAGAATTTAGAAGATTGAGGGGGGGATCTTATAGAAACTTACAAAATTCTTAAGGGGTTGGACAGGCTAGATGCAGGAAGATTGTTCCTGATGTCGGGGAAGTCCAGGACAAGGGGTCACAGTTTAAGAATAAGGGGGAAGTCTTTTAGGACCGAGATGAGAAAAAAAAAATTTCACACAGAGAGTGGTGAATCTGTGGAATTCTCTGCCACAGAAGGTAGTTGAGGCCACAGTTCATTGGCTATATTTAAGAGGGAATTAGATGTGGCCCTTGTGGCTAAAGGGATCAGGGGGTATGGAGAGAAGGCAGGTACAGTATACTGAGTTGGATGATCAGCCATGATCTTATTGAATGGCGGTGCAGGCTCGAAGGGCCGAATGGCCTACTCCTGCACCTATTTTCTATGTTTCTTTGTTTACACCCCAGCGGTATGAACATTGACTTCTCTAACTTCAGATAGCCCTTGCTTTCCCTCTCTCTCCACCCCCCCACCCTCCCTTTCCCAGTTCTCCCACCAGTCTTACTGTCTCCGACTACATTTGATCTCTGTCCCGCCCCCTCTCCTGACATCAGTTTGAAGAAGGATCTCGACCCGAAACATCAGCCCATTCCTTCTCTCCTGAGATGCTGCCTCACCCACTGAGTTACTCCAGCATTTTAGGCAATAGACAATAGGTGCAGGAGTAGGTCATTCGGCCCTTTGAGCCAGCACCGCTATTCAATGTGATCATGGCTGATCATCCACAATCAGTACCCCGTTCCTGCCTTCTCCCCATATCCCCTGACTCCGCTATTTTTTAGAGCCCTATCTATCTCTCTCTTAAAAGTATCCAGATAATTGGCCTCCACCGCCCTCTGAGGCAGAGAATTCCACAGACTCACAACTCTCTGTGAGAAAAAGTGTTTCCTTGTCTCCGTTCTAAATGGCTTACCCCTTATTCTTAAATTGTGTGGCCCCTGGTTCAGGACTCCCCCAACATCGGGAACATGTTTCCTGCCTCTAGCGTGTCCAAGCCCTTAACAATCATATATGTTTCAATGAGATGCCCTCTCATCCTTCTAAACTCCAGAGTGTACAAGCCCAGCTGCTCCATTCTATCAACATGACAGTCCCGCCATCCCGGGAATTAACCTGGTGAACCTACACTGGGCTCCCTCAATAGCAAGAACGCTCTTCCTCGAACAAGTCCAGACGCTCCATTCTCTAATTTTGTGTGCGCCTTTACTTTAATGTGATATAGTGTAATATTAAATAGTATTATATAACATAATATATCTCCTCTGGGTGTGGTACTTGTACGAGCACACAAGGAGCAGAGAGGAGAGTGGAGCTGTCGTACACACTTCCCCACCCACGCCCAACTCTGCTTGTTATGTGGAAAGTTTTAAAGTCTTCATTTTCAAACTCTCCGTAATCTTCTCAGGAAGTAGAGGCGCTGATGAGCTTTCTTTATAATTGCATCAGTGTGCTGGGACCAGGAGAGATCTTCAGAGATGTGTATGCCCAGGAATTTGAAGCTCTTGACCCTCTCCACCATTGACCCGATGGGATGATGAATGAAAGATAGGCAAAAGAGTAACAATGTTAAAGAAGACAGGCCTTTGTTAGCTGTTTGTTGGCTGAAAACAAGCATCTACGGTTCCTTCCAACATGATATAGAATGATTCATTGTTGGCTGAGGGGAAGGTGACAGGAAGGTATACGATAGACAATAGGTCCAAGGAATATTCTACGCCCAGTCTGAGATTTTGTTTAGACAATAGGTGCAGGAGGAGGCCATTCGGCCCTTTGAGCCAGCACCGCCATTCATTGTGATCATGGCTGATTGTCTCCAATCAATAACCCGTGCCTGCCTTCTCCCCATATCCCTTGACTCCACTAGCCCCAAGAGCTCTATCTAACTCTCTCTTAAATCCATCCAGTGACTTGTCCTCCACTGCCCTCTGTGGCAGGGAATTCCACAAATTCACAACTCTCTGGGTGAAAATGTTTTTTCTCACGTCAGTCTTAAATGACCTCCCCTTTATTCTAAGACTGTGGCCCCTGGTTCTGGACTCGCCCAACATTGGGAACATTTTTCCTGCATCTAGCTTGTCCAGTCCTTTTATAATTTAATATGTTTCTATAAGATCTCCCCTCATCCTTCTAAACTCCAGTGAATACAAGCCTAGTCTTTTCAATCTTTCCTCATATGACAGTCCTGCCATCCCAGGGATCAATCTCGTGAACCTACGCCGCACTGCCTCAATCACAAGGATGTCCTTCCTCAAATTAGGCAGTAGAATTAGTCAGAAGGGCAGTGAAACTAGTCAGAGAACTAGGACGGGGGGGACGGGGGGGACGGGGGGGACGGGGGGTGGGGGGGGGGGGGGAACAGTTCCTAAAACTGGTCACAATGTTTATCTGTGGGTAGACACACAAAAAATGGTATGTTTCAATGCCCTCCCCCCATCCTTCTAAACTCCAGTGAGTACAGGCCCAGTGCCGTCAAACACTGATCCACTCCCATTGTTTCAACTCACCCTCTGCCACTGAATTTAGTGGCACAGAAACTGGCCCTTCAGCCCACCCTGTCCATGCCGACCATTCTGGGCTAGCCCCATTCGCCAGACAATAGGCAATAGGTGCAGAAGTAGGCCATTCGGCCCTTCAAGCCAGCACCGCCATTCAATGTGATCATGGCTGATCATCCACAATCAGTATCCCGTTCCTGCCTTCTCCCCATATCCCCTGACTCCACTATCTTTAAAAGCCTTATCTAGCTGTACACGTTTCCTGCCTTTAACGTGTCCAATCCCTTAACAATCTTATATGTTTCAATAAGATAACCTCTCATCCTTCTAAACTCTAGAGTGTACAAGCCCAGCCGCTCCATTCTATCAACATATGACAGACCCGCCACCCCGGGAATTAACCTGGTGAACCTACGCTGGGCTCCCTCAATAGCAAGAACGTCCTTCCTCAAATTAGGGGACCAAAACAGTACGCAATACTCTGTCCCTGGTGTGAAGGATAGTGCGGGTGTACCGGGTGCTGTGCGGCACGGACTCGGTGGGCCGAAGAGCCTGTATCCTGCCATAGAGGGAGTACAGAGAAGGTTCATGGACCCACATCAATTCGCATATAGAGCCAACAGGTCAGTAGAAGAACACAGTCAACCTGGCCATCCATCACACTCTGCAACACCTGGAAACCGCCAACACGTACGCCCGCATCCTGTTCATAGACTTCAGTTCGGCATTCAACTCCATCAACCCGGTCAAACTCTTCCATAAATTAACGGACATGAACACTGACCCCTGCATCTGTCATTGGATCTATAGCTTCCTTTGGAACAGACAACAGAGGGTGAAGATACATAACACCATATCTCACCCCCTGCACCTCAGTACAGGAGCCCCTCAGGGCTGCGTCTTGTCACCCTGGTTATTCTCACTCTACACAAATCAACTCACATCCCAGTATAGTTCAGTTAAAATACATAAATACGCAGATAACACAACCATCATAGGTCTCATCTCGAACAACAACGAAACAGAATACCGCACTCAAACACACAAAGCAGTCACTTGGTGCACAGATAATAATCTCCTACTCAACACATCAAAAACACACGAACTTATCATTGATCTCAGACGTAAGGCACAACCCAAGACCCCCCTACTCATCTCAGGCGAACCCATATCCACCACTGACTCATTCAAATTTCTTGGCACTCACATAAGCAATAACCTCAAATGGAAAATCAATTCAGATCACATTTATGAAAAGCCAACCAAAGACTCTTCTTTCTCCGTCAGCTCAAGAAGTTCAGAGTGAGGAAACATCTCCTAAACCGATTCTACACAGCCATCATCCAAAGCATGCTCACTTCATCAATAACAGTCTGGTACAGCAGTTTAGACACTCACTCCCGTAATAAACTACAGCGCATTGTCAACAAAGCATCCAAAATCATCAGCACTCCTCTTCCATCAATAGAATCACTCAATCTCAAACGGTCCGTGTCAAGGGTGAAGAAAATCATTTCTGATCCCTCCCACCCAGCTCACCACATCTTCCACCTGTTGCCGTCAGGAAGGCACTACAGCTCACTGCCCGCCAAAACATCACGATTTAAAAACAGTTTTTACCCACATGCAATTCGAATTCTGAACACTCTATGACAACATCCACCTCGTGCATGTACTGTATACTGTATGTTGATGTGTTTTATGTTATGTTTGACGGGAATCAGCCTACCTTGTAACATCTTGTACTGAACCTGAATTCCACCAGTTTGACTGTGTGGTCATTAAATAATCTAATCTAATCTAATCTGTTTATTTATATGTGGTATATATATAGAAGGCTTGGATGTAAATGTCGATGGGTTGGTGACTATGTGTGTGCCGGCCAGGCCAAGACTGCTGGAGTCACGCATAGTGATGCAGGCTGTCAGAGTAAACACCGGGATTATAGTATTAGAGATACAGCGCGGAAACAGGCCCTTCGGCCCACCGAGTCCGTGCTGGGCCAGCGATCCCCGCACACTAACACTATCCTACACACACTAGGGACAATTTTTACATTTACCAAGCCAATTAGCCTACAAACACATATATCTTAAGGGCCTGTTCCACTTTAACGAGGTAATTCACAAATTCTCCCAAGTTTTCCCCTTGGTTCAAGCTCGCAGAATGTCCGTGGGAGTCCGTGGATAGATCGTAGCGGCTCGTTATGCCAGCCGTAGGTACTCGGGGCATCAGGGAAGTCGGGACAATTTTTTCCAGCCCGATGTAAAATGTCCACGAGTAAACAAAAATAGTCGGGATGAAAGAGATTGCAACATTTTACTCGTAGTCATTTCGTGGGCAGACCATAGTAGGCTGTCAGGGTAGCCGTGGGTACTCATAGATATGCGCGGGTACTCGTGGCTCGGCAGCCGGACAGAGACAAAAAGGTGAGTGACAATAAAAAGCTTCAATCAACACCAGCATGTGACCTCTTTCACTCCAGTTGTTGAGCATATTCACGGAAAGGTCGTGGGGGTTCGTAGATGACCAAAATCTTTTTTTAGGTCCTTTAAACTAGGCAGAGGTTTTGGATTAAGTCGTGAAAGTGGGACAGGCCCTTTAGGAGTGACAATTGACAATAGAAAATAGACAATAGGTGCAGGAGTAGGCCATTCGGCCCTTCGAGCCAGCACCGCCATTCAATGTGATCATGGCTGATCATCCCCAATCAGTACCCCGTTCCTGCCTTCTCCCCATATCCCCTGACTCCGCTATCTTTAAGAGCCCTATCTAGCTCTCGCTTGAAAGCATCCAGAGAACCGGCCTCCACCGCCCTCTGAGGTAGAGAATTCCACAGACTCACCACTCTCTGCGAGAAAAAGTGTTTCCTCGTCTCCGTTCTAAATGGCTTACTCCTTATTCTTAAATTGTGTGGCCCCTGGTTCTGGACTCCCCCAACATCGGGAACATGTTTCCTGCCTCTAGCGTGTCCAAGCCCTTAACAATCTTGGGAGGAAAATGGAAGATCTCGGAGAAAACCCACGCAGGTCTCTTATTTTCCTTATCCCGAACCAGTCTGAAGAAGGGTCTCGACCCGAAACATCACCCATTCCTCCTCTCTGGAGATGCTGCCCTGTCCCGCTGAGTTACTCCAGTGAAGAAAGCCAATGGTATGTTAGCATTCATAACAAATGGATTTGAGTATAGGAGCAGGGAGGTTCTACTGCAGTTGTACTGGGTCTTGGTGAGACCACACCTGGAGTATTGCGTACAGTTTTGGTCTCCTAATCTGAGGAAAGACATTCTTGCCATAGAGGGAGTACAGAGAAGGTTCACCAGACTGATTCCTGGGATGTCAGGACTTTCATATGAAGAAAGACTGGATAGACTCGGCTTGTACTCGCTAGAATTTAGAAGATTGAGGGGGGATCTTATAGAAACTTACAAAATTCTTAAGGGGTTGGACAGGCTAGATGCAGGAAGATTGTTCCCGATGTTGGGGAAGTCCAGAAAAAGGGGTCACAGTTTAAGGATAAGGGGGAAATATTTTAGGACTGAGATGAGGAAAACATTTTTTACAATTCTCTGCCACAGAAGGTAGTTGAGGCCACACAGTTCATTGGCTATATTTAAGAGGGAGTTAGATGTGGCCCTTGTGGCTAAAGGGATCAGGGGGTATGGAGAGAAGGCAGGTACAGGATACTGAGTTGGATGATCAACCATGATCATATCGAATGGTGGTGCAGGCTCGAAGGGCCGAATGGCCTACTCCTGCACCTATTGTCTATCATCTATCTCTAAAAACTGAAAAACTATTAAAAAAACGCTGATCGTATGTTGGCCCGCTCGTTGCTGGGACCGTTCTCGTAAACCTCCCCAGCGCCAGCGTGTCCTTCCTCAGGTACGGGGCCCGGAATTGCTCGCGATGCTCCGTAATGCGGCCTGACCAGAGCCTCCGAGAGCCCGAGCGTGTGTCCTTCAAACCCCCGTGATTCAGGAGATGTTGCAGCTGCTACAGCTGCCTGTCAATCACTTGGCTCAGGCACAAGCTATTTCCATGTTAGCGTGACATCCAAATTAAAATCTGTTTATTTATATGTGGTATATATATAGAAGGCTTGGATGTAAATGTCGATGGGTTGGTGACTATGTGTGTGCCGGCCAGGCCAAGACTGCTGGAGTCACGCATAGTGATGCAGGCTGTCAGAGTAAACACCGGGATTATAGTATTAGAGATACAGCGCGGAAACAGGCCCTTCGGCCCACCGAGTCCGTGCTGGGCCAGCGATCCCCGCACACTAACACTATCCTACACACACTAGGGACGATTTTTACATTTACCAAGCCAATTAGCCTACAAACACATATATCTTAAGGGCCTGTTCCACTTTAACGAGGTAATTCACAAATTCTCCCAAGTTTTCCCCTTGGTTCAAGCTCGCAGAATGTCCGTGGGAGTCCGTGGATAGATCGTAGCGGCTCGTTATGCCAGCCGTAGGTACTCGGGGCATCAGGGAAGTCGGGACAATTTTTTCCAGCCCGATGTAAAATGTCCACGAGTAAAAAAAAATAGTCGGGATGAAAGAGATTGCAACATTTTACTCGTAGTCATTTCGTGGGCAGACCATAGTAGGCTGTCAGGGTAAACATAGAAACATAGAAATTAGGTGCAGGAGTAGGCCATTCGGCCCTTCGAGCCTGCAACGCCATTCAATATGATCATGGCTGATCATCCAACTCAGTATCCTGTACCTGCCTTCTCCCCATACCCCCTGATCCCCTTAGCCACAAGGGCCACATCTAACTCCCTCTTAAATATAGCCAATGAACTGGCCTCGACTACCCTCTGTGGCAGAGAGTTCCAGAGATTCACCACTCTCTGTGTGAAAAAAGTTCTTCTCATCTCGGTTTTAAAGGATTTCCCCCTTATCCTTAAGCTGTGACCCCTTGTTCTGGACTTCCCCAACATCGGGAGCAATCTTCCTGCATCTAGCCTGTCCAACCCCTTAAGAGTAGGCATAACATAATAGGCATGAATACAGAACAGATCAGTGTGTCCATATACCATTATATAAATATATACACACATGAATAAACAAACTGATAAAGTGCAAATAACAGATAATGGGTTATTAATGATCAGATTTTTGTCCGAGCTAGGTTTAATAGCCTGATGGCTGTGGGGTAGCAGATATTCCTGAACCTGGATGTTGCAGATTTCAGGCTCCTGTACCTTCTACCTGTAGGTAGCGGGGAGATGAGTGTGTGGCCAGGATAACAAGAGGAGTTGAGTATAGAAGCAAAGAGGTCCTTCAGCAGTTGTACAGAGCCCTAGTGAGACCACACCTGGAGTATTGTGTGCAGTTTTGGTCTCCCAATTTGAGGAAGGACATTCTTGCTATTGAGGGAGTGCAGTGTAGGTTTACCAGATTAATTCCCGGGATGGCGGGACTGTCATATGCTGAGAGAATGGAACGGCTGGGCTTGTACACTCTGGAGTTTAGAAGGATGAGAGGGTATCGTATTGAAACATATAAGATTATTAAGGGTTTGGACACGCTAGAGGCAGGAAACATGTTCCCGATGTTGGGGGAGTCCAAAACCAGGAACCACAGTTTAAGAATATGGGGTAAGTTAAATTAAAAAGTGCATATAGAAGGTTATTTCATTTCATATGTTCATGAGTCAGTGATCAGCATTAAGAAGCTGGACAGCCCTGGGGATGAAGGTTGCCTTCCTCCTCTGTGTCCGGCAACCCGGACAGCGGAGTCTGCGTCCTGAGGGGAGCCACTCAAACTCAGGAAACAGGATGTGAGAGGGGTCGTGAAGAATCCTGCGTGTTAACTTTACAGACTGTTGGTCGCATAGGGCAGTGAGAGTTCAGACAGGCTGCTCAATGATTTTTGAGCAGACCTTATAACCATATAACCATATAACAATTACAGCACGGAAACAGGCCATCTCGGCCCTACAAGTCCGTGCCGAACAACTTTTTTCCCTTAGTCCCACCTGCCTGCACTCATACCATAACCCTCCATTCCCTTCTCATCCATATGCCTATCCAATTTATTTTTAAATGATACCAACGAACCTGCCGCCACCACTTCCACTGGAAGCTCATTCCACACCGCTACCACTCTCTGAGTAAAGAAGTTCCCCCTCATGTTACCCCTAAACTTCTGTCCCTTAATTCTGAAGTCATGTCCTCTTGTTTGAATCTTCCCTATTCTCAAAGGGAAAAGCTTGATCACATCAACTCTGTCTATCCCTCTCATCATTTTAAAGACCTCTATCAAGTCCCCCCTTAACCTTCTGCGCTCCAGAGAATAAAGACCTAACTTACCTTGACCACATTCAACAGGCGGTTTCTGTTTTGCAGGGTGATGGAGTGGAACCAGCTAGTGAAAGAGAAGGTTATTACATTTTCAATGAATGCGTAGTAGAATGTGGTGAGAATGTCTTTGTTAATCCCAAATGACTTCAGCTTCCTGAGTAGGTACTGTCTCTGATGGCACTTTTTAAGGATTTCCTCTGTGTTAGAGGAAAACCTTAGCAGGTTGTCGAAGGATGTTCCCAGGTATTTGTATACCTCCACTATCTCCACTGGCTCCTGCTGGATGATAGTGGTGGCTGCCTCAGCCATCTGTCTCTGTTGGGGGGAATAGGTCACAATCATGTCCTTGGTTTTGCTTATATTTAGCTCAAGACAAGACTTTTCACACCATACTATAAAGTCCTGCAGGGCTGAGCTGTGATGTTGTGTATGGCTGGGAAGCAGAGACAGGAGGACTGTGTCATCAGCAAATTTTACAAAGTGGCCTTAGCTCAGAGAGGACTCCCACAGACACTTGGGCTCTGTGTGACTCTCTCTCTCTCTCACAATAATGTTCGTTCAGTTTCTACCTCCGTTTTAGTAATAGTCTTGGTTGGAAAATTTCTAACAGAGGGAGATCGATCGACTGACCAAATGGTGCAAGAACAACAAGCTTGCTCTCAGCATCAGTAAAACCAAGGAACTGACTGTGCGGGGAGGAACTGCAGGTGCTGGTTTAAATCGAAGATAGACACAAAATGCTGGGGTAGCTCCGCGGGACAGGCAGCATCTCTGGAGAGAAGGAATGGGTGACATTTCGGGTCGAGACCCTTCTTCAGACAGATATTCAGACAGGAAGACTAGTCGGACAACTGGGAAGGGGGGGGGGGGAGGTGGAGGGGAGAGGGAAGGCAAAGGCTACTTGAAGTTAGAGACGTCAATGTTCATACCGCTGGGGTATAAGCTGCCCAAGCGAAATATGAGGTGCCGAGAGTGTTTATCCCTTGTGACCTTTGACAAATCCCATGATCCCTTGCGTTTTTCGGAATACCGAACTTACTTATTGTAAATTGACCCCAGTGTGGAGGATAGTGCTAGTATACGGGGTGATTTCAGTGGGCCGAAGGGGCTTGTTTCCGAGCTGTATCTCTGGAGTCTCAAATCTAATTTTCAGCCTTAGATTGCTCTGTTGCAAAAACACTGACTACTTTTCAAAGACAAACTATTTTGACAAGTGCGAACTAGTTTCTGCGGTTCCTGGGCGTGCATTTCTTTCATTCAAGGCTTGCCTCTTATTATGTGTTGGAATCATGTGTAGATTATTATCTAAAATGATGTCAAGTTGGGAAAAGGGGAAGTACAACGGGATCTGGGGGGTCCTTGTTCATCAGTCTATGAAAGTAAGCATGCAGGTACAGCAGGCAGTGAAGAAAGCGAATGGCATGTTGGCCTTTATAACAAGAGGAGTTGAATATAGGAGCAAAGAGTTCCTTCTGCAGTTGTACAGGGCCCTAGTGAGACCACACCTGGAGTATTGTGTACAGTTTTGGTCGCCTAATTTGAGGAAGGACATTCTTGCTATTGAGGGAGTGCAGCGTAGGTTCACCAGGTTAATTCCCGGGATGGCGGGACTGTCATATGTTGATAAAATGGAGCGGCTGGGCTTGTATACTCTGGAATTTGGAAGGATGAGAGGATATCTTATTGAAACATATAAGATTGTTAAAGGCTTGGACACACCAGAGGCAGGAAACATGTTCCCGATGTTGGGGGAGTCCAGAACCAAGGGCCACACTGTTTAAGAATAAGGGGTAAGCCATTTAGAACGGAGATGAGGAAACATTTTTCCTCACAGAGAGTTGTGAGTCTGTGGAATTCTCTGCCTCAGAGGGCGGTGGAGGCCGGTTCTCTGGATACTTTCAAGAGAGAGTTAGATAGGGCTCTTAAAGATAGCGGAGTCAGGGTGTATGGGGAGAAGGCAGGAATGGGGTACTGATTGGGGATGATCAGCCATGATCACATTGAATGGCGGTGCTGGTTCGAAGGGCCGAATGGCCTACTCCTGCACCAATTGTCTGTTGTTTATTGTGCCTGGTGTGAGTTTAAGGCATCATCCCGATTGATACAATTTTGATATTTAATTTTATCAGCGTGCAGGGCATATTACCCATGCCAAGTATATGGCATTACAGTTTCAATATCATTACAGAACGTACTGTTATGCCAGTTCACAGTTGAACTATCGTTCTTGTTGTTACTTTGAACTTTTCTGTTGGGGGCAGTTGAGCGTAAACATCCAGCCTGTCTCCACGGAGCCCAGCGGTAGAGTTGCTGCCTTACAGCGCCGTAGACGCAGGTTTGACCCCGACTACGGGTGCTTGTCTATACGCAGTTTGTACCTTCTCCCCATGACCTACGTGGGTTTGCTCCAAGATCTTCGCTTTGTATCTATCATCCTACCTTAAAAACATACTAAGGATGGCCATTAACATTACCTCTGACACCAACCACGTTCTGAATAGTGAGTACAATTTGTTACCATCAAACCGGAGATATTGGGTTCCAAAATTTAATAAGGTTAGAATGAGGGACTCTTTTGCGCACCAGTCATTCCTTGAACTAAACACGGCGCTTAATCCCAGATCAAACGTACGCTGACGGCCATAAATGTGGTCTGTTATTGTAATGTCTTGTCGAATGTAGGTGTTTTGGGATCCTGTCTTGATATCTTGATGTGTGTCTTCTCTCGCCCTTCTTGTCTTTTTTCGTGATGCTGTAAATGGAGCTTCTGTGATGCTAAAAAAAATTTCAGAATCGTTCTGACAATAAAGTATTATCGTATCGTATTGTATTGTTTCCTCCCACACTCCAAAGACGTACAGGTTTGTAGGTTGATTGGCTTGGTGTAATTCTAAATTGTCCCTGGTGTGTGTAGGATAGTGTTAGTGTGCGGGGATCGCTGGTCGGCATGGACTCGGTGGGCTGAAGGGCCTGTTTCCACGCTGTATCTCTAAACTAAACTAAACTCAGAGCAGGAAATGCTGACAGCTTCCAGGAATTAATGATTCATGGCTTGGACAATAGATTTATGACTTGTACCTGGACAGTAAACCGGACTGGTCCAGAAACGCTGAGGCCCTGTACAAGAAGGGACAGGAGATGCTACAAATGTTCTACCAATCGGTGGTGACCAGTGCCATCTTCTTCGGGCCTGCAGGGCGAAGACCGCAGACGCCAACATGATCAACAAACTCGTGGGGAAAGCTGGCTCTGTCCTGGGGGCGGAGTTGGAGTTGGATACACAGGAGGTTGGTCTTGGAGGGGAGGATGCTCCTCAAACTGCAGAGCACCCTGGACAATACAGCTCACACACTGGTCAACCTGAGGAGCACCTTCAGCAACAGGCTGGTTCCACCAAGATGCAGCACAGAACGCCACAGGAGATCCTTCTTCCCTGTGGCTATCAAACTGTACAACTCCTCCCCCTTCTGTCGTGGGGTAGACTGAGACTGACTCCACTCCCCACAATCTTTGCACATCCCCAATCCTTTCCACTCGTCACTTTAATTTCATGTTTCATGTATTTTGCATTTTGTTATGACTGTTGGCAGATCAATTTCCCTCCTGGGATAAATAAAATTGTATCGCGTCGTAAGAATATCTTGTGGTAGTTATGAGATAACGATAGCAACAGCGGCCTACCTGAAGGTTCCTTTGTGTTCCATTCAGCACAATATTATGGTGGTACAACAATTTTCAAAAATATGATGCGGTTGTCCAGAACACATTCATCTCACAGTCTCCTGAATCCGGCAAAATCTTCTACTGTGGATAGGATGAGCAGCTTTAAATACCTGGGAGTCCACATCACAGAGGATCTGACATGGACAACACACACTGCCGCACTGGTGAGTAAGGCAAGGCAGCGCCTCTACCACCTCAGGCAGCTGAGGGAATTCACAGTCTCTCTGAGGATCCTTCAGTGCTTCTACTCTGAGGCTGCAGAAAGCATCTTGTCCGCAAATATCACAAACAGCTTTGCCCAGGACAGGAAGGCTCTGCAGAGAGTAGTGCATTCAGCCGAACACACCATGGGAACTACACTCACCCCCCTGCAGGACCTATACACCAGGAGGTGCAGATCCAGAGCCAGTAACATTATGGGGGACCCCTACCCCCCCAGCAACGGACTGTTCAAGCTGCTGCGGTCAGGCAAACGCCTCTGCTGTCATGCTGTGAAAACAGAGAGGATGAGACGGAGTTTCTTCCCACAGGACATCAGGACTGTAAACTCTGATCTCACCAGGGACTCATTTACTGTTGTGTCTTTAAAAAAAAATACTGGTTCTGTTCTGTAGTTTTACACAATCCGCAGGCATTGCCACTTTCAGTTCACTGTACATCTTGTATGTGTATGTGACAAATAAACTTGACGACTTATTGGAAGAAAAGTTAGAAGCACAGCAGATTTTTGCACAGATCTTTAAAAATGCGTGAGATCGAATTTAAAAAAAAGACAATTGCTAATTCTTTGTCGCAGAAGGCAGTGGAGGATATTAGTGGAAGTTTTCAAGCGGGAGATATAGATAGATTCCTGATTAGAACGGGTTCCAGGGGTTATGGGGAGAAGGCAGGAGAATGGGGTTGGGAGGGAGAGATAGATCGGCCACGATTGAACGGCAGAGTAGACTTGATGGGCCGAATAGCCTAATTCTACTCTTACAACTTTGTGAAGTTAAGAACTTTCCTTTCAACAATAAACCCAAACACAAGAACGACATCTGATGCATTTTATGCTGATCATGAAGTTTATCGTAAATAGCACAGAAATGATTTGTAATAAAAATAATTTACTTTACTAGATAGAATCAAGAACCAGAGGAGATAGGTTTAAGGTGAGTGGGGGGGGGGGGGGGGGGGGGTGAAGGAAGATTTAATAGGAACCTTTTTTACCCAAATGGTGGTGGGGATGTGGAACGAGTTGCCAGAGGAGGTAGTTGAGGCACTTAATGTCACAACGTTTAAAAGCCATTTGAACAGGTACATGGTTCGGACAGGTTTGGAAGAATGGGGGCCAAATGCAGGCAGGTGGGTATTGTAGATGGGGAATGCTGTTCGGCATGGGCAATGCCCTGTTTCCACACTGTATTATTGTAAATAGCACAGAGATGGCAACTTATTCTGCCTGATGATGATATCTCACTTTGAAATAGTGTTGCCAACTGTCCCGTATTAGCCGGGACATCCCGTATATTGGGGCGAAATTGGTTTTGCCCTTGTCCCGTATTTGACCGCTACTACTCGGGTCAAGGGGACTGTCGGGTCAGCCCCCGCCTCACCCGTCCCGACGTAGTGCAGCCCATGGAGTGCAGCAGCAGCAGCAGCGCCTCGCCCGTGTCCCCGTCGGTCAGTCAACAGCCCGGCCAGCTGTCCGACCTTCGGACCTTCGCTGACCGCCGACACCACCACCACCCCTCCTTCTCACGGCCGATCATCGGTCCATGAGTTGGACGGGGCGCCGGACTGTGCGCGCGGCCCCCGGGCCAAAACTCCTCAGCTGGCCCGCCGACTGAGCTTTGCGTGCAGTCCAGCACCCGAGGCCAACTCATCATTCACCCAGACACGGCCCAGTCGGTCAACGGATTGCCGTGGGGAATTTGTCCCGTATTTTGACCTTTTGTCCCTTATTTGGGAGCGGGCATGTTGGCGACCCTACTTTGAAAGGATGTCATAGCACTGTCAAAAATGTTGTATTTGACAAACCCTTCCTGTGTTTTAGGCTCGGTTTGAAGCATCTGTGACCTTTTTAATAACAATGGTATCTCTTTTCTTTTAAAACGTTTGGAATATTTTCTTTTGCAAAGTCAAACCACAAGCGATCTTGTTCCTCGACTACAGGTAGGCCTTGCACTTGATGAAGGAAGAATTTTACCCTTGCAGACACGAGGTGGTCGTTGGTCGGCGCGGACTCGGTAGGCCGAAGGTATGCTCGGGTGGCACGGTGGAGCAGCAGTAGAGTTCCTGCCTTCCTGCGCCAGAGAGCCAGGTTCGATCCTGACTACCGGTGCTGTCTATACAGAGTTTGCACGTTCTCTCCCCGTGACCTGCGTGGGTTTTTCTCCGGGTGCTCCGGTTTCCTCCCACATTCCAAAGACGTGCAGGTTTGTAGGTTCATTGGCTTCAATAAAAATTGGAGATTGTGCCTAGTGCATGTAGGGTATTGCTAGTGTATGGGGGGGGGGAGGGGGTGATCGCTGGGCGGGGTAGACTCAGTTGGCCGAAGGGCCTGTACCTGCGCTGTATCTCTAAACTAAACGAAACACAAGGAATTGCAGATGCTGGAATTCTGAGCAAAACGCAAAGTGCTGGAGGAACTCAGCAGGTCAGGCAGCATCTGAGGATGGAACAGATAGATAACATTTTGGGGGGGCGGTGCCATTCTTCAGTCTAAAATTTTAGACATTAGAGACACAGCGTAGAAACTGGCCCTTCGGCCCAGCGAGTCCACACTGACCAGCGATCGTTAGCCCTATCCTACACACGAGAGACAACTTACGCTTGACGTGAGCCAGTTAACCATCAAACCTAGGTGTTGGAAGAAACTGGAGCACCCGGAGAAAACCCACGCGCTCACAGAGGGAACAAACAGTCGGAGCCCGTCGTCAGGATCAAACCCAGGTCTCTGATGCTGTAAAAGGCTGCAACTCATCAGTTGCACCACCGTGCCGCCAACGAAATGCCATCTGCCCTCCATAGACGCTGCATGACCTGCAGGATTATGTTGGCTCTAAAATGCGCTCATTTAGCTTGGGCACTTCAGAAAACTCTTCAATATTCACAGGAATCCCAGGAATGAGTGGGTTAATCTACGATCAGCATTTTCTGGCCCTGGGCTTGTAACACATTGGCGTTTAAAAGAATAATAATAACTTTATTTATAAAGCACTTTAAACAACTGCAGTTGCCACAAAGTGCTGTACATGAGAACTCATGGACAAAAAGCTATTACAAACAATTAAAAACCGTAAAACGAAGGACTATAAAAAACACACTAAAAATTAAAAGACATTAAAAGCACTAAGAACAGGAGCAATGCCTCAGCCAGTGTCGAAAGCCAAAGAATAAAAATGAGTTTTTAGGGAGGATTTGAAGATGGACAGTGAGGGGGCCTGTCTGATGTGCAGCGGCAAGGTGTTCCAGAGTGCCGGAGCAGCAACAGAAAAGGCTCTATCCCCTCTGAGCTTCCGCTTAGACCTTGGTACCTCAAGGAGCAGCTGATCAGCTGACCTGAGGCACCAGGCAGGAGCATATAGGTGGAGCAGTTCAGAGAGGTATGGCGGGGCGAGCCCATTCAACGATTTAAAAACAAATAAAAGAATTTTGAAATGAACTCGAAAGTGCACTGGGAGCCAGTGAAGGGCGGCCAAAATTGGCGTAATGTGCTCCCTCTTTCGAGTTCCGGTCAAAAGGCGAGCGGCAGCATTTTGAACAAGCTGGAGACGAGCCAATGAAACTCGTGCGACTCCAGAGTAGAGTGCGTTACAGTAATCCAGCCTAGATGTAATAAAGGCATGGATTACTGTTTAAAAATGCTGCCGCTCGAGAATGGGCTTCACCTTTGCCAGCTTCCTTAGGTGAAAGAAGCTGGACTTAACCACCGCGCCTATTTGTTTATCTAGTTTAAAATCACCGTCCATCCTAAAACCCAGGTTTAAAACGGTTGGCTTTACGGACAATGCCAGTGGACCCAAGTCAACAAAGGGAGGTTCACGGCAGCCATTGGGGCCAAACAAAATCACCTCTGTCTTCTCTTCATTAAGTCCCAGAAAGTTTAAGGCCATCCAGGACTTAATGTCCTCAAGACAAGACAGAAGTGATTTTAGAGAATAGTCGTCTTCTTTCCTGAGTGGCATATATAACTGGCTATCATCTGCGTAAAAGTGAAAGGAGATGCCATGCCTTCTTAAAATTGAGCCCAGAGGAAGTAGGTATAGAGAGAAGAGCAGGGGCCCTAAAATTGAGCCCTGTGGAACCCCATATACCAAGGGAGTGGAGGAGGATTCAAAGCCAGCAAGGCTTACACGCATGGTTCTGTCAGCCAGATAGGACCTGAACCATCCCAGGGCACTGCCACAAATGCCCACTTGGTGCTGTAATCGGGAAATTAAAATTCCATGGTCCACTGTATCGAAGGCGGCAAATAGGTCCAGCAAGACAAGAACCACATAATTACCAGAGTCGTTTGCCAGGAGGATGTCGTTGAAGACCCTTAGCAGAGCCGACTCTGTGCTATGCATAGCCTTGAATCCAGACTGGAAAACCTCCCGAATATTGTGCTCATCCAGGAAGAGTTTCAGCTGCGCATAAACTACCTTCTCCATGATCTTAGAGATAAAAGGCAACTTGGAGATCGGCCTAAAATTGGCCAGAACAGTTTGATCCAGGCCTGGTTTTTTAAGTAGTGGTTGCACTACAGCATGTTTAAAATTTATGGGGACAACCCCAGAACACAAGCTACTGTTTATGATGGCTAGAACCGACTGCCCTATACTCGGGAAAACCTCTTTAAAAAGAAGAGGAGGGACAGCATCACAAGGGGAACCCGACGGCTTAATATGGCTAACCACATCCTCTAGACCCGACAATGTCAGAGGCACAAACTTATCGAATGCCACCAGGCATGGGGCCGGAACAGAGGGGTCAGAGGCAGGAGCTGAGATGAGAGCCCTTATAGAAACAACCTTATTGATAAAGAAGTGCAGGAAGTCATTGCACAATTCAGACGATGCTTCCAAGCAGACAGGCTGTGGGGCATTTAAAACAGAATCAATGGTTTTGAATAACACACGTGGGTCGTGACGCTTAGACACTATTATATTAGACAGGCTGGGGGAAGGGGTCTGGGGGGGGGTCCTCATTGAAACGTGCAGAATAGTGAAAGGCTTGGATCGAGTGAATGTGGAGAGGATGTTTCCATTAGTGGGAGAGACCAGGACTAGAGGACACAGCCTCAGAATTAAAGGAAGTTCTTTTAGGAAGGAGATGAGGAGAAATTTCTTTCGTCAGAGGGTGGCGAATCTGTGGAATTCTTTGCCACTGGAGGGTGTGGAGGCCCAGTCAATAGATGTATTTCCCCCGCACACGAACACACTTTTAGGTCGGTGATTGACAGATTCTTGATTAGTGCGGGTGTCAGGGCTTATGGGGAGAAGGCAGGCGAATGGGGTTGGTGGGGGGGGGGAAGATTTAGTTTAGTTTGGAGATACAGCGCAGAAAAAAGGCCCTTCAGCCCACCGGCTATATGCCGACCAGCGATCCCCAGACATTAACACTATCCTACACCCACTAGGGACAATTTTTACATTTACACCAAGCCAATTAACCTACAAACCTGCACGTCTTTGGAGTGCGGGAGGAAGCTGAAGATCTCGGAGAAAACCCACGCAGACCACGGGGCAAGCGTGCAAACTCCGTTCGTACAGTAGTCGGGATGGAACCCGGGTCTCCGGCGCTGCATTCTCCACGCCACCGCGACCTCACCGGGTCAGCCGGGATTGAAAGGCGGAGTAGACGTGGCGGTCCTCGTTCTGATCATGTCGCTTACGACCTTGTCAAGGTCCAAAGCAAGCAGCCGATTGTCGCCACGAGGCACGCAGGAGCTGCTGACGGGTTCAGTCGGGGGCACCCATTGCATAATGGTGTATTACAACATATTGGATTGACGACCACCATCTGAAATCCGTACCAATCTGAATAAGGTCGGTCGCACAGTGAAAGTACCAAGCATCCGCGCACATAAAGAAACTGGTGGAGGGAGGCTGAGAAGACAAAAGTAACAAGAACAATTCCGATAAGACTGACTGTGCTAACGCAGGAAAATGAAAATTAGTCCGTCTTAGTTTAGTTTAGTTCATTGTCACAATAGACAACAGACAATAGGTGCAGGAGTAGGCCATACGGCCCTTCGAGCCAGCACCACCATTCAATGTGATCATGGCTGATCATCCACAATCAGTACCCCGTTCCTGCCTTCTCTCCATATCCCCTGACTCCGCTATCTTTAAGAGCCCTATCAAGCTCTTTCTTGAAAGCCTCCAGAGAACCGGCTTCCACCGCCCTCTGAGGCAGAGAATTCCACAGACTCACAACTCTCTGTGAAAAAAGGTGTTTCCTTGTCTCCGTTCTTAATGGCTTACCCCTTATTCTTAAACTGTGTGGCCCCTGGTTCTGGACTCCCCCAACATTGGGAACATGTTTCCTGCCTCTAGCGTGTCCAAACCCTTAATAATCTTATTCCCACCACCTACCACTCCTTCCCCCCTCCCTCCCTCCCTCCCGCTCCTTCCCCCTACGTTCCTCCATCTCCCTCCAACCCCCCCCCCCCCCACCTCCATTCCTCCTCCTCCTCCTGCGATGAAGGTATGTGGACTAGGTGGGCGAGTGTAGACCTATGAGGCTGTGACGAAGGTAGATGTACGCGCATGCACATAGACCCCACAACCCAAAACATATTTCACTGTTACTTCAGTAATGGATCTTTATGAATTTCTCTGCATTTGTCTGGTTATTGTTGTCATTCCACTGACATATATTCATAGAATCAGTGAAACAACCCCATCAGCACACCACAGCCATGCCTGTCTTTTGGCCCAAATACTCTCATCCCATTTGATGCCTATTAATTGTGAATGCTTCTATGCTTCACCTATTTAAGTGCATCGTGTGGGAGAAAGTGAATGAAGACGGATAAAGCATTAGTGCTGCCGTAGTGGGATAGTAGGTTGGAGGCACAAGAGACTGTAGATGCTGGAATCAGGAGCAACAAAACAACATTGCTGGATGAACTCAGAATCAATCGACAGTTCATGTTTTGGGGTGAGGATCAACTGGATTACAAGTTGGCCTTGCTCTGGACAAAGCTGTAAATGTCATTCATGTAGATTCAGATTTCCACCATATTGTCCACGCCCTCTGTAGGAGGCCAGCCCAGAGGACAATTGTAAATGCTTGGAAGTCATCTGGCTTGGACTTTCAGCGGTGGAGTGGATGTCCATCCCTCCCAGATCACCCTACTACAATATTCAGCCTACGATGCAATATTACAATCATCATCAGCTCTACTATGGAGAAAGACAAGAACAGGGATGTAATGCTGAGGCGCTATAGGGCGCTGGTCAGGCCGCATTTGGAGTATTGCGAACAATTTTGGGCACCATATTGGAGGAAGGGTTTACTGGCTCTGGAGAGGGTCCATAGGAGCTTTACAAGCATCGTCTCAGAAATGAGTGGGTTAACCTATGATGAGCGTTTGACAGCACTGGGCCTGCACTCGCTGGAGTTTAGAAGGATGAGGGGGTCCTCATTGAAATGTATCGAGTAGTGAAAGGCTTAGATTGAGTGGGTGTGGAGAGGAATTATTCACTAGAGAGTGTGTCTAGGATTAGTGGTCATCGCCTCAGAATTAAAGGATGGTCCTTTAAGAAGGAGGTGAGGAGGAATTTATTTCATCAGAGGGTGGTGAATCTGTGGAATTCTTTGCCACAGAAGGCCATCGAAACCAAGTCAATTGTTACATTTAAGGCAGAGATAGATATTCTTGATTTGGATGATATCAGAGGTTATAGGGAGAAGGCAGGAGAATGGGGTTAGGAGGGAGAGATAGACCAGCCATGATTGAATGGCAGAATAGACTTGATGAGCCGAATAGCCTTATTCTGCTCCTATGACTTATGGCCTCATGAACAGCTTCATTGGAAACTGTCCTCAACATCCTACTGACCACACATCATCCTGTCTTGGAGATTTATTGCTCAATGTTTGACATTGGTCATCCACAATATCCTGACATGAGTGATCAAAATAATAAAATCCAAAGATTTTTTCAAACTCGTGCAGCAAATTAAATATTTCATCCAAGAACAGTGAGGTCATTCAGAGGAGATTTACTAGAATGTTGCCTGGGTTGCAGCACCTAAGTTACAGGGAAAGGTTGAACAAGATAGGTCTTTATTCTTTGGAGAGCAGAAGGTTAAGGGGGGACTTAATGGAGGTCATTAAAATTATGAGAGGGATAGATAGAGTTGACGTGGATAAGCTTGTTGTATTGAGAGTAGGGAAGATTCAAACAAGAGGACATGATTTGAGAATTAAGGGTCAAAACTTTAGGGGTAACATGAGGGGGAAATTCTTTACTCAGAGAGTGGTAGCTGTGTGGAATGAGCTTCCAGTGGAAGTCGTGGAGGCAGGTTCGATTTTATCATTTAAAAATAAATTGGATAGGTATATGGACGGGAAAGGAATGGAGGGTTATGGTCTGAGTGCAGGTAGATGGGACTAGGTGAGAGCAAGTGTTCGGCACGGACTAGAAGGGCCGAGATGGCCTGTTTCCGTGCTGTAATTGTTATATGTTTTATGTTATGTGTCATCCAGAATGTTGGGCTCCTGCCTGCAATTTCAGGAGCAAAATATTCCAACATGATACAAGTTGGAGAAGAGTATCTACAAAAATATTCAAACATAATTATTTAAACTTACTCCTCGAATCAAAAACGATCCTTGGAGTCTTGTTTCAGGATGCAAGTAAACCAGGAGAATATAAACCATCATTGCTAACACCATTAAAAATCTTGCCCCATTCTGTTCTATTGAGCTTGTATTCATTGTTGTAATGTCTTCATGACTTTATGGTCATTGCCCCCTGGTGTATTTGACAAGTAACAGATCCAGATGTCAATTGAGATACTGACCTGGATCAACAATACACAAGAGTGATGTAGACAACAAGGTGAACAAGCTGAGTAGCTGGAAGAATACAAAGAAAGCCGTCAGTTGTACAAGCCGCTTGTGCACTGGATAGACAGACGGACACTCATTTCACCGTCGGGTACAGATGCATAATACACAAACTCATGATATAATGAGTTACACAGTACAAGTGTTACCTCTGTACGTCCCCAGAGCAAAACGTACAATGAAGACGGATGCAGCAAAAGATGTTGCTGTGATCACCAGAGCCATTATGGATGAGATAAAAGAGAACTGATTGAGTAGCACCGATCCTGAAACCATTTCATGCTACATTTCACCGTATCTATCATTACATTAAAAAACAATAAAAGTCAAAACACACACATATACCCACTGACCTCACAATGCCCGCGCTAGGGGAGGGGGTCGCTACATGGGAACCGACTTCAAGGGCGAGTTCTTTATCTTGGGGCCCGGCGGCTACAAATCCCTGGTCAAGTTGAACCAGAAAATTAGCTCGCTGCGGCTGGTGAACGCAAACTTAATTATTTATTTCATGTAAAGCACTTTGGTTTCAATGCGAGTTGATTTAAACGTGCTATCTATATTACTAAAAGTCAAATCTTGTCCAATTCCTGTTTTTCTGTTTCATGATTTTAGAAAAAATACTGCCACTTACGTCTGTGATTTTTGGCCATCTTACTCAGAGTCCCATTCCGCTGCGCAGGACAAGAGGATTTTTCCCATCGATGAAAAATAAATGTTATTATTGTTTAAAAAGGGAGGGGGGAGGGACTATAAAACCAGGAAGTGTGTGCCTCACTCAGTCTCTGCAAGATGGAGGAAGCGAGAGGGTCATGATTCTCTGAGCTGTGAATAACACTGAATAATAATAATAATAATAATAATATCTTTTATTGTCATTGCACGTCAGTGCAACGAGATTTAGTGTGCAGCTCCACTGATGTACAAGAAAGGTAAATAAATACAATACATGAATAAGCAAGCTGAATTGATTGACGTGACCATCTGAGGGAGACTGTCCAAAGGGGGTGGGTGGGGGGGGGCACTCATTAGGGCCAGTTCAGAGCCGCTATAGCTCTTGAACACATGTTACTCAACTGTGAGTGTTGTTAATGTGGTTTGAAAATGAAAATGTGGTTGCTTTAAAATGCTGCACTGCAAATGGTTGTTGGTGGTGGTTGCTTTGAAATGCTGCACTGCAAATCATTGTTGGTCCAAACTTGACAACTTCCTGTTTGCACTGTATATTGATATTCCCTAAAACGCTACCACTTACTGCTGTGATTTTCGGCCATCTTACTCAGCCCCCCTTCGCTCATCAGGTGCTGAGGATTCTTCCCATCAATGAAAAATAAAAGTGTTATTAGTGTTTTAAAAAATGTTGAGAATCTCTCTCCTGTCAATCATGCCATGAAGTCCACGCCCCTTCCAGTAGAAGGGGGCATGGATTATAAAACTCAGAAGTGTGGGTGTGGCTCAGTCTCTGCAAGATGGGGGAGGGAGAGGTCACGACTCTGTCTGAGCTGTGAATCAACTGAACATACTGAATGTCTGCTGAACTGTAAGTGTGGTATTTATGTGGTGTTTTATGTGTTTTTTTGGTGGTTTCACCCTGCTTGAAATGGTATGAAACTGCATTTGAATTTGGTGTCTTTGCACCCTGCGGGAAATGGTATGAAACTGCACTTGAATTCGGTGGCCTTGCACCCTGCTTGAAATTGAATGAAACTGCACTTCAAGTTGGTTGTTTTGCACCCTGCTTGAAGTGGTATGAAAGTGCACTTGAATTTGGTGGCCTTGCACCCTGCTTGAAATGGCATGAAACAGCACTAGCATTTGGTGGCCCTTCACCCTGCTTGAAGTGGTAGGAAACTGCACTTGAGTTTGATGGCCTTGCACCCTGCTTGAAATGGCATGAAACAGCACTAGCATTTGGTGGCCCTGCACCCTGCTTGAAGTGGTAGGAAACTGCACTTGAGTTTGATGGCACTGCACCCAGCTTGAAGTGGTATGAAACTGCACTTGAATTCGGTGGCCTTGCACCCTGCTTGAAGTGGTCAGAAACTGCACTTGATTTTTGTGGACTTGCACCCAGCTTGAAGTGCTAGGAAACTGTACTTGAATTCGGTGGCCTTGCACCCTGCTTGAAATGGAATTTCAAGGAATAGCCGTGAGTCAACTGCTAGCACACCAGCCGTGAGTCAACAGCTAGCCCACCAGCTTGAGTGACTGGGCTGTGACCCAAAGAATCCATTTGGCCCACGATGTCCATACTAGCCCCCTGGAAACCAGTCCCTTCAGCCCACAATGCCCATACTAGTGCTCCAGAAAGCCCCCCGCCCCCCCCCCACTGGCCACCGATGTTGGAATTGGTGGAGAGGTGGAATTTTGCGTTGGTGACCAGCCCTCCCCTCCCGTGTGAACATGGGACCCAACGGGTCTCACTTAGTCTAGTATAAAATAAAATTTACTTACTTACTAGAAACTTGAAGATATGGTGGATAGTGTTGAGCTGATCTACTTTATGCAAGACAGTAAAAACATCCACACCGAATGGATGAAAGACGGTGTGTCGTTGGTGAACCATTCCCATTTCGAAGTGAATAATGATGGCATCATGCTGCTCATTAAAGAGGTGAAAGTGTCGGACTGTGGCTCAAGACTGGCATTGGCAGATGCAGTATAATGTGGATAAATGTGAGGTTATCCACTCTGGTGGCAAAAACAGGAAAGTAGACTATTATCTGAATGGTGGCCGATTAGGAAAAGGGGAGATGCAACGAGACCTGGATGTCATGGTACACCAGTCATTGAAAGTAGGCATGCAGGTGCAGCAGGCAGTGAAGAAAGCGGATGGTATGTTAGCATTCATAGCAAAAGGATTTGAGTATAGGAGCAGGGAGGTTCTACTGCAGTTGTACAGGGTTTTGGCGAGACCACACCTGGAGTATTGCGTACAGTTTTGGTCTCCTAATCTGAGGAAAGGCATTCTTGCCGTAGAGGGAGTACAGAGAAGGTTCACCAGACTGATTCCTGGGATGGCAGGACTTTCATGTGAAGGAAGACTGGATAGACTCGGCTTGTACTCTCTAGAATTTAAAAGATTGAGGGGGGTTCTTATAGAACCTTACAGAATTCTTAAGGGGTTCGACAGGCTAGATGCAGGAAGATTGTTCCCGATGTTGGGGAAGTCCAGATCAAGGGGTCACAGTTTGAGGATAAGCGGGAAGTCTTTTAGGACCGAGATGAGATTTTTTTTTCACACAGTAGTGAGAGTAGTGAATCTGTGGAATTCTCTGCCACAGAGGGTGGTTGAGGCCAGTTCATTGGCTATATTTAAGAGGGAGTTAGATGTGGCCCTTGTGGCTAAAGGGATCAGGGGGTATGGAGGGAAGGCAGGTACAGGATACTGAGTTGGATGATCAGCCATGATCATATTGAATGGCAGTGCAGGCTCGAAGGGCCGAATGGCCTACTCCTGCACCTATTTTCTATGTTTCTATGTTTCTAACTAGAGACTGGACTGCCAGGCTAGATCATATATTTTCTACGCTGTTGTCTGCTGGGGCAACAGCATTAGTGCAAAAAACAATAGGAAGCTGGTCAAACTGGTTACACGAGCTAACTCAGTGCTGGAGGGGAGAGTAGACTCTGGGATGGAGGTGCTTGAGAGGCGTATGAGGCACAAGGTGCAGGTCATCCTGAAAAACCCCGGGCAGCCTCCCCATATAATTCTGGAGAGTCAAAAGAGCACTCGGAACAACAACCGGCTCCTCTCCCTGCCCTGTAGAACGGAGCGGTTCAGGAGATCCTTCACCCCTGCAGCCATTAGATTTTATAATTCGGACCGCTAGGCTGTAGGGGGATGCATTTTGCAATTATTAATTTTTAACTGTTAATTATTGGTCTTTTTAAGTATTTATTGCTCTCAGGTAGTGTCCACATTGTATTCTATGTATTTCCTGTCTGCGTTCGTTTTGAATCTGTGGGTTTGTTGGTTGGGAGCTTCTGGACATCTGAATTTCCCTGAGGGGATCAATAAAGTATTTATTATAATTATTATAATTATTATAATTATTATTATTATAATTATTATAATAATTATTATTATTATATTATTATTATTATTATTATTATTAGTATTATTATTATTATTATTATTATTATTATTATTATTATTATTATTATTATTATTATTATTATTATTATTATTATTATTATTATTATTATTAGGGACACTGAACCAGATTGCTGTTTGAGTTTGCAGTGGTATGCTGTAAAACAGAACATGTATCAGGTCAACTAGTACTGTGATCTACATCCTCCTCCTTAAATATAATAAATCATACAACTAATTAAACATACAACAAACTTCTAACGTACAGTAGGAAGATACAGTGCTTTTAAAATCGTGACGAAACCGTGAAGGATATGAATCAGGGGAATACAATGTGGCCTCGCTGATGGAAACCTGTAATCAGTATTTACAGTCTTTGAATTTAGGGTAAGGCCGACAAACCCGTGCTATACTTGTACGGCCCAGGCCCTCTGCTGGAGGTAGACAAAAATGCTGGAGAAACTCAGCGGGTGCAGCAGCATCTATGGAGCGAAGGAAATAGGCAACGTTTCGGGCCGAAACCCTTCTTCAGACCTCTGCTGGAGGGACGGGTGTCATCATATCAGGCGGTGGTTTACCAGTCTTTGCAGGAGACTTCACGGGTGATACCACTGGCGGTCTAATATGTAATTTCACCAATAGTCGCCGGTGGCCCTTTGGCCATTGGGGAGCTATTGCGGTTTGAACCCACAGTCTCTCCATTTATATTTGGCACAAAGTCCGTAGCCATACGCCAACTGCTGCGATGGTCATGGTTCGCTCTCCGGCAGAATATGTTTTCTATTGCGCCTGTAAATTCCTCCTTCGGAACGGACTGGGTAGCAACGTGGTTCCAGGCAGTTTCTGCCGCTACGCCTGTACGGTCGTGTCCTATCTGTGTTTGTAGCCGGGCCGTTTGACCGGGAGACAAAGTTGAGAGGGGGCAGCTGGTTTGGTCGTGATACGATTTGTGAACTTGCCGTTTGTGTGGTAGTTGGGCCTGGACGGGGTTTGCATCGTGAACCTGAGGTCGTAGCAGTTGTTTAGCTACTGGAAGGGTAGTGCGGGTTTGTCTGGACATCAGGCGTTGTGGAGGTGAACCTGACGCTGCGTCCCGTGAAACGTTGAGAAGGTCCAGGAAGGCATCAGACCCCGCTCTTTTAGATTTTTCTATCACTTGTTTTGTACTTCGAACGGCTCTTTCCACTAACCCATTCGATTGCAGATATTCTGGGCTGCTGGTGACATGTTAGAAATTCCAGCGCTGGGTAAAAATCTTTGAAGCTTTGGCGCATATGTTGTCCTGCACTGTCTGACATGAGGGAGAGAGAGGCCCCGTGAACTGGATAGACTCGGCTTTTACACGCTGGAATTCAGAAGATTGAGGGGGATCTTATAGAAACTTACAAAATTCTTAAGGGGTTGGACAGGCTAGATGCAGGAAGATTATTCCCGATGTTGGGGAAGCCCAGAACTAGGGGCCACAGTTTAAGGATAAGAGGAAAGTCATTTAGGACCGAGAAGAGAAAATCAATTTTTACACAGAGAGTGGTGAATCTGTGGAATTCTCTGCCACAGAAGGTAGTTGAGGCCGGTTCATTGGCTATATTTAAGAGGGAGTTAGATGTGGCCCTTGTGGCAAAAGGGATCAGGGGATATGGAGAGAAGGCAGGTACAGGATACTGAGTTGGATGATCAGCCATGATTATATCGAATGGCGGTGCAGGCTCGAAGGGCCGAATGGCCTACTCCTGCACCTATTTTCTATGTTTCTATGTTTCTTTCTGCAAACTTACTAATCAAGCCTTGTACATTCTCATCCAAATCATTTGTGCGGTGACAAACAATAACGAGCCCAGCAGCAAAACCTGAGACACACCACTAGTTGCAGCCCCCCTTGTCTGAAAATCAACCTTCCACCATCACCCTCTGCTTCCTTCCATGAAGTCAATTTTCTATCCATCATCGGCTAGCTCTCCTTGGATCCCATGCGATGTAACCTTCCAGAGCAGCCTACCACGTGGAACCTTGTCAAATATTCACTTGTTGTTACCACCTTCCTGCATCTGCTGCTGTGATGGTCGTGTGTCAACTGCCCTCCTGGGTGAACCACATACACATGGTCTTCATTACAGATATGACCAGCAGCAGCTGCGATACAAACCTCTGTAGTGACTCCCATTCCTGCCGTGGCTACCTGAAGCGAGATAAACCAATATTCACACCACTGGCCTGTAAGCTGCCCAAGCGAAATATGAGATGATGTTCCTCCAATTTGTGTTTGCAGCCTCACTCTGACAATGGAGGGGACAGAGGAAAGAAAGGTCAGTGTAGGAATGGGATGGATAATTAAATTGTCCAGCAACCGGGAGATCAGGTTGGTTCTGACGGGCTGAGTGAAGGTGTTCCTTGAAACAATCGCCCAGTCTGCGTTTGGTCTCGCCGATGTATAAGAGTCCACATCTTGAACAACGGATACAGTAGATGAGGTTGGAGGAGATACAAGTGAACCTCTGCCTAACCTGAAAGGACTGTCGTGGTCCCTGGGCAGGGTCGAGAGAGGAGGTATAGCGACAGGTGTGGAGTTGGCATCTTCTGCAGTTGCAGGGGAAGGTACCTGGGGAGAGGGTGGTTTTAGTGGGAATGGATGAGTTAACCAGGGAGTTGCAGAGGGAATGGGTCTCTGTGGAAAGGGATGGAGATGGGAAAATGTGGCTAGTGGTGGGATCCCTTTGGAGGTGGAGGAAATGTTGGAGGATTATGTGTTGTATGCGAGGCTGATGGGGTGGAAGGTGAGGACTAGGGGGACTCTGTCCTCTGTTGTGATTAGGGGGAGGGGGAGCAATTGGCAAAGCTGCAGGGTACCAAGCAGATATGAGTGACGGCCCTCATCTATGCTCCCTACAGAATGAGGACATCTCAAATGCCCTAGTATTGGACACCCTCATCTTGCGCACAGATGCGGCGTAGACAGAGGAATTGGGAGTAGGGGATAGAGCCTTTACAGGAAGCAGGGTGGGAAGAAGTGTAGCCGAGATAGTTGTGGGAGTCAGTGGGATTTGTAATAGACGTCAGTCAATAGTCTATTTCTTGTGATGGAGACGGTGAGATCAAGAAAGGGGAGGGTGGAGTCGGAGATGGTCCAAATACATTTGAGGCCAGGATGAAATTGGCGGTGAAGTTGATGAAGTCCATGAGTTGTGCAGCAGGTAGTACCGATGCAGTCATTAATATAACAGAGATGGAGTTGGGGTGTAGGGCCATTGTATGCCTGTGCATATACTGGCATCTATCCAGTCAGTGGAAAGACTGTACATGTCTATAATCAAGCCATCCACAGTGTACAGCTAATGTTGAAGCAGTGGTTTAAAAGAGTGGAGCTATTCTAATGCATTATTGCAGTTCCACCTCTGGGACCAGCATGCAGAGAGTGCCCCTCTTGGGCACCATCACGTGTGGCTAACATATAGGTTCATGTTCATTAGTTACAGCAGCAGAATTAGGCCATTGGGCCCATCGAGTCTGTTCTGCCAGCCGTGGCTGATCCACCCGTCCCTCTCCCATCCAATGTCCCTTGCGAGGAGTGATATAGAATCAGGAGATGTGGAGTCAGTATGGATAGAACTGAGGAATTGTAAGGGTAAAAAGACCCGAATGGGAGTTATCTACAGGCCCCCAAACAGTAGCCTGGATATGGGGCGCAAGTTGAATCGAGAGTTAAAATTCGCATGTCGTGGAGGTAATGCTACAGTGGTTATGGGAGATTTCAACATGCAGGTAGTCTGGGAAAATCAGGTTGGCACTGGACCCACAGAAAGGGACTTTGTGGAGTGCCTCCGTGATGGATTCTTAGAGCAGCTTGTATTGGAGCCTACCAGGGAGAAGGCAATTCTGGATTTAGTGTTATGTAATGAACCGGATTTGATAAGGGAACTCAAGGTAAAGGAGTCATTAGGAGGTAGTGACCTTAATGTAAGTTTAATCTACAACTGGAGAGGGAGAAGGGTAGATCGGGGGTGTCAGTGTTACAGTTGAATAAAGGGGACTATGGGGCCATGAGGGAGGAGCTGGCCAAAGTTGACTGGAAAGATACACTAGCAGGGGTGACAGTGGAACAACAAAGGCAGGTGTTTCTGGAAATAATACAGAAGGTGCAGAATCAGTTCATTCCAAAAGGAAGAAATATTCCAAGGGGAGTAAGGGGCGACCGTGGCTGACGAGGGAAGTCATGGACAGTATAAATATAAAAGGGAAGAAGTACAACGTAGCAAAGATGAGCGGGAAGCAAGAGGATTGGGTAATGTTTAAAGAACAGAAGCTAACTAAAAAGTCAATACCGTGAAAAAAGATGAGGTATGAAGATAAGCTAGCCAAGAATATAAAGCAGGATAGTACATGCTTCTTTAGGTATGTGAAGAGGAAAAAAATAGTTAAGACCAAAGTTGGACCCTTGAAGACTGAAAAAGGTGAATTTATTATGGGGAACAAGGAAATGGCAGATGAGTTGAACAGGTACTTAGGATCTGTCTTCACTAAGGAGGACACAAACAATC